>NW_026559886.1:82500-85057 GCF_027744805.1 Dunckerocampus dactyliophorus | reverse complement strand
GGCCAGAGGCCGCCGGATGCCGCCCATGGCGGGCGCACACACTTTTCTGACACCTACGAAGCACCCAAGTGCTGCTTTTTGGGATTCGCCACCCGGAGGTGGAGCGCGGACAAAGCCACCGCGCCTAGTGTGCACCCGCAGACGAAGCACGGCCAGAGGCCGCCGGATGCCGCCCATGGCGGGCGCACACACTCTTCTGACACCTTCGTAGCACCAAAGTGCTGCTTTTTGGGATTCGCCACCCGGAGGTGGAGCGCGGACAAAGCTACCGCGCCGGAGCGAGCAGGAGCCTCGCTCCGAGTGTGCACCCGCAGACGAAGCACGGCCAGAGGCCGCCGGATGCCGCCCATGGCGAGCGCACACACTTTGCGGACACCTCGGATTGGCCACCCGGAGGTGGAGAGCGACCCGCAGACGAAGCACGGCCAGGGGCCGCCGGATGCCGCCCATGGCGGGCGCTCTCGCTCCTCGGACAGCTCCATCGGCGCAGCATGGCGCTCGCGGTCGTCATTACCCGCTGGCGAGGCGCGGCCAGGGCCGCCAGGCGTCGCCTATCGCGTGCGCAAACTCCCAGCAAGCACCAACGTGCTCCTTTGGATGTTGTCATCCGGAGGTGATAGCGCGGCCCGGGCCGCCTGACGCGGCCCATCGCGGGCGCTCCTCGTCGGACACCTGCGTCACACAGCCTGGGTGCCAGCTGTGGAGTGACACTTGGAGAAAAAGAAGCACAAGTCACTCATATCAAAGTTCCCGTTCCCTTTTGTTTGTGTCACGCTTGGAAATGCTTGAGAGGTGACACTTTGTCAAAATTGCAGCTGGTGTCTCATCATCATCATCACCGCTGCTCATCAGCCTTCCTTGGATGCCTGCCATGCACGCGGCCCAACGGGGCACTCAGATGGGGTGGGCAGCCCGGACCGCCTTGCGCGGCCCAACACGGGCGCCCAGGGGGACGCGGAAACCCGTTTTAGAAAATAACCTCCAGGGGTTTTCCAAGAGCGGCACAGCCCCAGCTCACGTCCGTGTTTCAGTGCGTCAAAAGCGGATTCAAAAGTGTGCTTTTCTCGGTACTTCCCCTGGAGGTCAGTGTTTCTAAAAACTGGGTTTCCGAAATCGTGCTGGAGGTGTTTTGGTCAACCAGGAAAAATGGCATTTACGGGAGAGGGTAAAGTATACCCCCCCCCCCCCTCTCGGCTGATTTACCCTCTCCCGTAAACGCGTTTTTTCCTGGTCGACCAAAACACTCATTGACTCCCATTCATTTGACACTTTGTCATTTTTTCAGCACTTTTTTCGCGCATTGGGTACTCCGCCCATTCACTCCCATTCATTTGACACTTTGTCGTTTTTCCAGACCTTTTTTCACGCATTGGGTACTCCGCCCATTCACTCCCATTCATTTGACACTTTGTCGTTTTTTCAGCACTTTTTTCGCGCATTGGGTACTCCGCCCCATTCACTCCCATTCATTTCACACTTAGAAAAATCATCCGAGCGGCTCTCCACGCATTTTATAGCCGCTTTGGGGCTCCAGCCGCCTCGGCCTTCATTTCTGACTAGGCTCGTGTGGACTTTGTCGTTTTTTCAGCACTTTTTTCGCGCATTGGGTACTCCGCCCCATTCACTCCCATTCATTTCACACTTAGAAAAATCATCCGAGCGGCTCTCCACGCATTTTATAGCCGCTTTGGGGCTCCAGCCGCCTCGGCCTTCATTTCTGACTAGGCTCGTGTGGACTTTGTCGTTTTTTCAGCACTTTTTTCGCGCATTGGGTACTCCGCCCCATTCACTCCCATTCATTTCACACTTTGAAAAATCATCCGAGCGGCTCTCCACGCATTTTATAGCCGCTTTGGGGCTCCAGCCGCCTCGGACTGCATTTCTGACTAGGCTCGTGTGGACTTTGTCGTTTTTTCAGCACTTTTTTTACACATTGGGTACTCTGCCCCATTCACTCCCATTCATTTGACACTTTGAAAAATCATCCGAGCGGCTCTCCACGCGTTTTATAGCCGCTTTCAGACTCCTGCCGCCTCGCCTGCACTTCCGCCTCGGTCCGTTAGGATTTAGGCCTTTTTTCAGCACTTTTTCTCCGTTTCTCCGGGGCGACAGCGGCTCTCCACGCATTTTATAGCCGTTTTCAGACTCCTGCCGCCTCGCCTGCACTTCCGCCTCGGTCCGTTAGGATTTAGGCCTTTTTTCAGCACTTTTTCTCCGTTCCTCCGGGGCGACAGCGGCTCTCCACGCTTTTTATAGCCGTTTTCAGACTCCTGCCGCCTCGCCTGCACTTCCGCCTAGGTCCGTTAGGATTTAGGCCTTTTTTCAGCACTTTTTCTCCGTTTCTCCGGGGCGACAGCGGCTCTCCACGCTTTTTATAGCGGTTTTCAGACTCCTGCCGCCTCGCCTGCACTTCCGCCTAGGTCCGTTAGGATTTAGGCCTTTTTTCAGCACTTTTTCTCCGTTTCTCCGGGGCGACAGCGGCTCTCCACGCTTTTTATAGCGGTTTTCAGACTCCTGCCGCCTCGCCTGCACTTCCGCCTAGGTCCGTTAGGACGTG
>NW_026559886.1:65000-70000 GCF_027744805.1 Dunckerocampus dactyliophorus | reverse complement strand
GAAAGGGTGTTTCCGGACTTGCCTGCCGCCGTCGCTGCTTCCCACGCACCTTGGAACCGCCCAGGCGGGCACCTGTCCCGAGAGATGGCGGCGATGCGGGGGCCGAACCGGCGCGGCGCCGATGGAGGACAACTGGGTCAGACGGGTCGTCTCGATCTCGCTACCGATAGGTCGGGCAGAGTGCGACACGCGTGTGACGAGGGGACGGCGAACCGCTGCCTCGGCAATCATCGGCTTCACGGGTGCCATGTGCACTTGCCCATTGAGGCCAACCCGCAGGCTGGAGGAGCCG
Source organism: Dunckerocampus dactyliophorus (assembly GCF_027744805.1). Taxonomy (NCBI): domain Eukaryota; kingdom Metazoa; phylum Chordata; class Actinopteri; order Syngnathiformes; family Syngnathidae; genus Dunckerocampus; species Dunckerocampus dactyliophorus. Next base: position 69,708 of record NW_026559886.1, on the reverse strand, counting down.
TCCGCCCGAACACCGGCACCACGGCCGGCCGGCGGGGGCCCTCCAAAGGCGGGTCTGGTTTACCGCTAGGTCAGTGGGGGCTCAGGGGGTTGGGGTGCGTGCGAGCGCGGCCGGGTGGGGGGCAATGGCCCCCCGGGTGGCCGCGCCGGAGGTGTCACTCGCCTCCAGTGAGCACTCGGCTCCTCTCTGTCGGACACCCGGAGGTGAAGCGCGGGCCCTGCTACCGCGCCGGAGGTCCCACTGGCCTCCAATGAGCACACTCGGCTCCTCTTTGTCGGACACCCGGAGGTGAGGCGCGGGCCCCTCTTACCCGCGCCGGAGCCTCAGCTTGCCTTCCAGTGAGCTGGGCTCCTTTTTTATTTTCTTTGGAGTGGGCCACCCGGAGGTGGAGAGCGACCCGCAGACGAAGCACGGCCAGGGGCCGCCGGATGCCGCCCATGGCGGGCGCTCCCACTCCTCTGACACCTGCGAAGCAGCAAAGTGCTCCTTTTCGATTCCTTCCGCCACCCGGAGGTGGAGCGCGGACCCAGCCACCGCGCCGGAGCGAGCAGCAGCCTCGCTCCGAGTGTGCGCCCGCAGACGAAGCACGGCCAGAGGCCGCCGGATGCCGCCCATGGCGGGCGCACACACTTTTCTGACACCTACGAAGCACCCAAGTGCTGCTTTTTGGGATTCGCCACCCGGAGGTGGAGCGCGGACAAAGCCACCGCGCCTAGTGTGCACCCGCAGACGAAGCACGGCCAGAGGCCGCCGGATGCCGCCCATGGCGGGCGCACACACTCTTCTGACACCTTCGTAGCACCAAAGTGCTGCTTTTTGGGATTCGCCACCCGGAGGTGGAGCGCGGACAAAGCTACCGCGCCGGAGCGAGCAGGAGCCTCGCTCCGAGTGTGCACCCGCAGACGAAGCACGGCCAGAGGCCGCCGGATGCCGCCCATGGCGAGCGCACACACTTTGCGGACACCTCGGATTGGCCACCCGGAGGTGGAGAGCGACCCGCAGACGAAGCACGGCCAGGGGCCGCCGGATGCCGCCCATGGCGGGCGCTCTCGCTCCTCGGACAGCTCCATCGGCGCAGCATGGCGCTCGCGGTCGTCATTACCCGCTGGCGAGGCGCGGCCAGGGCCGCCAGGCGTCGCCTATCGCGTGCGCAAACTCCCAGCAAGCACCAACGTGCTCCTTTGGATGTTGTCATCCGGAGGTGATAGCGCGGCCCGGGCCGCCTGACGCGGCCCATCGCGGGCGCTCCTCGTCGGACACCTGCGTCACACAGCCTGGGTGCCAGCTGTGGAGTGACACTTGGAGAAAAAGAAGCACAAGTCACTCATATCAAAGTTCCCGTTCCCTTTTGTTTGTGTCACGCTTGGAAATGCTTGAGAGGTGACACTTTGTCAAAATTGCAGCTGGTGTCTCATCATCATCATCACCGCTGCTCATCAGCCTTCCTTGGATGCCTGCCATGCACGCGGCCCAACGGGGCACTCAGATGGGGTGGGCAGCCCGGACCGCCTTGCGCGGCCCAACACGGGCGCCCAGGGGGACGCGGAAACCCGTTTTAGAAAATAACCTCCAGGGGTTTTCCAAGAGCGGCACAGCCCCAGCTCACGTCCGTGTTTCAGTGCGTCAAAAGCGGATTCAAAAGTGTGCTTTTCTCGGTACTTCCCCTGGAGGTCAGTGTTTCTAAAAACTGGGTTTCCGAAATCGTGCTGGAGGTGTTTTGGTCAACCAGGAAAAATGGCATTTACGGGAGAGGGTAAAGTATACCCCCCCCCCCCCTCTCGGCTGATTTACCCTCTCCCGTAAACGCGTTTTTTCCTGGTCGACCAAAACACTCATTGACTCCCATTCATTTGACACTTTGTCATTTTTTCAGCACTTTTTTCGCGCATTGGGTACTCCGCCCATTCACTCCCATTCATTTGACACTTTGTCGTTTTTCCAGACCTTTTTTCACGCATTGGGTACTCCGCCCATTCACTCCCATTCATTTGACACTTTGTCGTTTTTTCAGCACTTTTTTCGCGCATTGGGTACTCCGCCCCATTCACTCCCATTCATTTCACACTTAGAAAAATCATCCGAGCGGCTCTCCACGCATTTTATAGCCGCTTTGGGGCTCCAGCCGCCTCGGCCTTCATTTCTGACTAGGCTCGTGTGGACTTTGTCGTTTTTTCAGCACTTTTTTCGCGCATTGGGTACTCCGCCCCATTCACTCCCATTCATTTCACACTTAGAAAAATCATCCGAGCGGCTCTCCACGCATTTTATAGCCGCTTTGGGGCTCCAGCCGCCTCGGCCTTCATTTCTGACTAGGCTCGTGTGGACTTTGTCGTTTTTTCAGCACTTTTTTCGCGCATTGGGTACTCCGCCCCATTCACTCCCATTCATTTCACACTTTGAAAAATCATCCGAGCGGCTCTCCACGCATTTTATAGCCGCTTTGGGGCTCCAGCCGCCTCGGACTGCATTTCTGACTAGGCTCGTGTGGACTTTGTCGTTTTTTCAGCACTTTTTTTACACATTGGGTACTCTGCCCCATTCACTCCCATTCATTTGACACTTTGAAAAATCATCCGAGCGGCTCTCCACGCGTTTTATAGCCGCTTTCAGACTCCTGCCGCCTCGCCTGCACTTCCGCCTCGGTCCGTTAGGATTTAGGCCTTTTTTCAGCACTTTTTCTCCGTTTCTCCGGGGCGACAGCGGCTCTCCACGCATTTTATAGCCGTTTTCAGACTCCTGCCGCCTCGCCTGCACTTCCGCCTCGGTCCGTTAGGATTTAGGCCTTTTTTCAGCACTTTTTCTCCGTTCCTCCGGGGCGACAGCGGCTCTCCACGCTTTTTATAGCCGTTTTCAGACTCCTGCCGCCTCGCCTGCACTTCCGCCTAGGTCCGTTAGGATTTAGGCCTTTTTTCAGCACTTTTTCTCCGTTTCTCCGGGGCGACAGCGGCTCTCCACGCTTTTTATAGCGGTTTTCAGACTCCTGCCGCCTCGCCTGCACTTCCGCCTAGGTCCGTTAGGATTTAGGCCTTTTTTCAGCACTTTTTCTCCGTTTCTCCGGGGCGACAGCGGCTCTCCACGCTTTTTATAGCGGTTTTCAGACTCCTGCCGCCTCGCCTGCACTTCCGCCTAGGTCCGTTAGGACGTGGGCCTTTTTTCAGCACTTTTTCTCCGTTTCTCCGGGGCGACAGCGGCTCTCCACGCTTTTTATAGCCGCTTTGGGGCTCCAGCCGCCTCGGCCTGCATTTCTGACTAGGCTCGTGTGGACTTTTTCAGCACTTTTTTTGTGCATTGGGTACTCTCGCCCATTGACTCCCATTCATTTGACACTTTGTCATATTTTCAGCACTTTTTTGGCGCATTGGGTACTCTCGCCCATTGACTCCCATTCATTTGACACTTTGTCATATTTTCAGCACTTTTTTGGCGCATTGGGTACTCTCGCCCATTGACTCCCATTCATTTGACACTTTGTCATATTTTCAGCACTTTTTTGGCGCATTGGGTACTCTCGCCCATTGACTTCAATGCATTTACTGCAACTCCTGCCTGTGTCCGCCAGAGGGCGTCTGGCTTAACAGCGGCTCTCCACGCTATTTCTATCCGCTTTGAGGCTCCAGGCAGCTCGGCCTGGGTTTCTGAATTTCTCCCTTGACACTTTGTTACTTTTTCACCTTTTTTCTCATTTCATCCAGGGACACAGCGGCTCTCCACAGACTTTCCCGCGGCCCCTGGGCTCCAGGACCCAAGGCATGGGTTTCTGAATTTCTCCCTTGACACTTTGCCATTTTTTCACCTTTTTCTTCATTTCATCCAGGGACACAGCGGCTCTCCACAGACTTTCCCGCGGCCCCTGGGCTCCAGGCAGCTCGGCCTGAGTTTCTGAATTTCTCCCTTGACACTTTGCCATTTTTTCACCTTTTTTCTCATTTCATCCAGGGACACAGCGGCACTCCACAGACTTTACAGCCGCCCCTGGGCTCCAGGCAGCTCGGCATGGGTTTCTGCCTAGCTCCCTTGACACTTTGCCATTTTTTCACCTTTTTTCTCATTTCATCCAGGGCAACAGCGGCTCTCACAGACTTTAGAACCGCCCCTGGGCTCCAGGACCCTAGGCATGGGTTTCTGCCTAGCTCCCTTGACACTTTGCCATTTTTTCACCTTTTTTCTCATTTCATCCAGGGCAACAGCGGCTCTCACAGGCTTTAGAACCGCCCCTGGGCTCCAGGACCCTAGGCATGGGTTTCTGCCTAGCTCCCTTGACACTTTGCCATTTTTTCACCTTTTTTCTCATTTCATCCAGGGACACAGCGGCTCTCCACAGACTTTGCAGCCGCCCCTGGGCTCCAGGCAGCTCGGCCTGGGTTTCTGAATTTCTCCCTTGACACTTTGCCATTTTTTCACCTTTTTTCTCATTTCATCCAGGGACACAGCGGCTCTCCACAGACTTTGCAGCCGCCCCCGGGCTCCAGGCAGCTCGGCCTGGGTTTCTGAATTTCTCCCTTGACACTTTGCCATTTTTTCACCTTTTTTCTCATTTCATCCAGGGACACAGCGGCTCTCCACAGACTTTGCAGCCGCCCCCGGGCTCCAGGCAGCTCGGCCTGGGTTTCTGAATTTCTCCCTTGACACTTTGCCATTTTTTCACCTTTTTTCTCATTTCATCCAGGGACACAGCGGCTCTCCACAGACTTTGCAGCCGCCCCCGGGC
>NW_026559886.1:50000-52500 GCF_027744805.1 Dunckerocampus dactyliophorus | reverse complement strand
CTCCAGGGGTTTTCCAAGAGCGGCACAGCCCCAGCTCACGTCCGTGTTTCAGTGCGTCAAAAGCGGATTCAAAAGTGTGCTTTTCTCGGTACTTCCCCTGGAGGTCAGTGTTTCTAAAAACTGGGTTTCCGAAATCGTGCTGGAGGTGTTTTGGTCAACCAGGAAAAATGGCATTTACGGGAGAGGGTAAAGTATACCCCCCCCCCCCCTCTCGGCTGATTTACCCTCTCCCGTAAACGCGTTTTTTCCTGGTCGACCAAAACACTCATTGACTCCCATTCATTTGACACTTTGTCATTTTTTCAGCACTTTTTTCGCGCATTGGGTACTCCGCCCATTCACTCCCATTCATTTGACACTTTGTCGTTTTTCCAGACCTTTTTTCACGCATTGGGTACTCCGCCCATTCACTCCCATTCATTTGACACTTTGTCGTTTTTTCAGCACTTTTTTCGCGCATTGGGTACTCCGCCCCATTCACTCCCATTCATTTCACACTTAGAAAAATCATCCGAGCGGCTCTCCACGCATTTTATAGCCGCTTTGGGGCTCCAGCCGCCTCGGCCTTCATTTCTGACTAGGCTCGTGTGGACTTTGTCGTTTTTTCAGCACTTTTTTCGCGCATTGGGTACTCCGCCCCATTCACTCCCATTCATTTCACACTTTGAAAAATCATCCGAGCGGCTCTCCACGCATTTTATAGCCGCTTTGGGGCTCCAGCCGCCTCGGCCTTCATTTCTGACTAGGCTCGTGTGGACTTTGTCGTTTTTTCAGCACTTTTTTCGCGCATTGGGTACTCCGCCCCATTCACTCCCATTCATTTGACACTTTGAAAAATCATCCGAGCGGCTCTCCACGCATTTTATAGCCGCTTTGGGGCTCCAGCCGCCTCGGACTGCATTTCTGACTAGGCTCGTGTGGACTTTGTCGTTTTTTCAGCACTTTTTTTACACATTGGGTACTCTGCCCCATTCACTCCCATTCATTTGACACTTTGAAAAATCATCCGAGCGGCTCTCCACGCGTTTTATAGCCGCTTTCAGACTCCTGCCGCCTCGCCTGCACTTCCGCCTCGGTCCGTTAGGATTTAGGCCTTTTTTCAGCACTTTTTCTCCGTTTCTCCGGGGCGACAGCGGCTCTCCACGCATTTTATAGCCGTTTTCAGACTCCTGCCGCCTCGCCTGCACTTCCGCCTCGGTCCGTTAGGATTTAGGCCTTTTTTCAGCACTTTTTCTCCGTTCCTCCGGGGCGACAGCGGCTCTCCACGCTTTTTATAGCCGTTTTCAGACTCCTGCCGCCTCGCCTGCACTTCCGCCTAGGTCCGTTAGGATTTAGGCCTTTTTTCAGCACTTTTTCTCCGTTTCTCCGGGGCGACAGCGGCTCTCCACGCTTTTTATAGCGGTTTTCAGACTCCTGCCGCCTCGCCTGCACTTCCGCCTAGGTCCGTTAGGATTTAGGCCTTTTTTCAGCACTTTTTCTCCGTTTCTCCGGGGCGACAGCGGCTCTCCACGCTTTTTATAGCGGTTTTCAGACTCCTGCCGCCTCGCCTGCACTTCCGCCTAGGTCCGTTAGGACGTGGGCCTTTTTTCAGCACTTTTTCTCCGTTTCTCCGGGGCGACAGCGGCTCTCCACGCTTTTTATAGCCGCTTTGGGGCTCCAGCCGCCTCGGCCTGCATTTCTGACTAGGCTCGTGTGGACTTTTTCAGCACTTTTTTTGTGCATTGGGTACTCTCGCCCATTGACTCCCATTCATTTGACACTTTGTCATATTTTCAGCACTTTTTTGGCGCATTGGGTACTCTCGCCCATTGACTCCCATTCATTTGACACTTTGTCATATTTTCAGCACTTTTTTGGCGCATTGGGTACTCTCGCCCATTGACTCCCATTCATTTGACACTTTGTCATATTTTCAGCACTTTTTTGGCGCATTGGGTACTCTCGCCCATTGACTTCAATGCATTTACTGCAACTCCTGCCTGTGTCCGCCAGAGGGCGTCTGGCTTAACAGCGGCTCTCCACGCTATTTCTATCCGCTTTGAGGCTCCAGGCAGCTCGGCCTGGGTTTCTGAATTTCTCCCTTGACACTTTGTTACTTTTTCACCTTTTTTCTCATTTCATCCAGGGACACAGCGGCTCTCCACAGACTTTCCCGCGGCCCCTGGGCTCCAGGACCCAAGGCATGGGTTTCTGAATTTCTCCCTTGACACTTTGCCATTTTTTCACCTTTTTCTTCATTTCATCCAGGGACACAGCGGCTCTCCACAGACTTTCCCGCGGCCCCTGGGCTCCAGGCAGCTCGGCCTGAGTTTCTGAATTTCTCCCTTGACACTTTGCCATTTTTTCACCTTTTTTCTCATTTCATCCAGGGACACAGCGGCACTCCACAGACTTTACAGCCGCCCCTGGGCTCCAGGCAGCTCGGCATGGGTTTCTGCCTAGCTCCCTTGACACTTTGCCATTTTTTCACCTTTTTTCTCATTTCATCCAGGGCAACAGC
>NW_026559886.1:32500-37500 GCF_027744805.1 Dunckerocampus dactyliophorus | reverse complement strand
GATGCCGCCCATGGCGAGCGCACACACTTTGCGGACACCTCGGATTGGCCACCCGGAGGTGGAGAGCGACCCGCAGACGAAGCACGGCCAGGGGCCGCCGGATGCCGCCCATGGCGGGCGCTCTCGCTCCTCGGACAGCTCCATCGGCGCAGCATGGCGCTCGCGGTCGTCATTACCCGCTGGCGAGGTGCGGCCAGGGCCGCCAGGCGTCGCCTATCGCGTGCGCAAACTCCCAGCAAGCACCAACGTGCTCCTTTGGATGTTGTCATCCGGAGGTGATAGCGCGGCCCGGGCCGCCTGACGCGGCCCATCGCGGGCGCTCCTCGTCGGACACCTGCGTCACACAGCCTGGGTGCCAGCTGTGGAGTGACACTTGGAGAAAAAGAAGCACAAGTCACTCATATCAAAGTTCCCGTTCCCTTTTGTTTGTGTCACGCTTGGAAATGCTTGAGAGGTGACACTTTGTCAAAATTGCAGCTGGTGTCTCATCATCATCATCACCGCTGCTCATCAGCCTTCCTTGGATGCCTGCCATGCACGCGGCCCAACGGGGCACTCAGATGGGGTGGGCAGCCCGGACCGCCTTGCGCGGCCCAACACGGGCGCCCAGGGGGACGCGGAAACCCGTTTTAGAAAATAACCTCCAGGGGTTTTCCAAGAGCGGCACAGCCCCAGCTCACGTCCGTGTTTCAGTGCGTCAAAAGCGGATTCAAAAGTGTGCTTTTCTCGGTACTTCCCCTGGAGGTCAGTGTTTCTAAAAACTGGGTTTCCGAAATCGTGCTGGAGGTGTTTTGGTCAACCAGGAAAAATGGCATTTACGGGAGAGGGTAAAGTATACCCCCCCCCCCCCTCTCGGCTGATTTACCCTCTCCCGTAAACGCGTTTTTTCCTGGTCGACCAAAACACTCATTGACTCCCATTCATTTGACACTTTGTCATTTTTTCAGCACTTTTTTCGCGCATTGGGTACTCCGCCCATTCACTCCCATTCATTTGACACTTTGTCGTTTTTCCAGACCTTTTTTCACGCATTGGGTACTCCGCCCATTCACTCCCATTCATTTGACACTTTGTCGTTTTTTCAGCACTTTTTTCGCGCATTGGGTACTCCGCCCCATTCACTCCCATTCATTTCACACTTAGAAAAATCATCCGAGCGGCTCTCCACGCATTTTATAGCCGCTTTGGGGCTCCAGCCGCCTCGGCCTTCATTTCTGACTAGGCTCGTGTGGACTTTGTCGTTTTTTCAGCACTTTTTTCGCGCATTGGGTACTCCGCCCCATTCACTCCCATTCATTTCACACTTTGAAAAATCATCCGAGCGGCTCTCCACGCATTTTATAGCCGCTTTGGGGCTCCAGCCGCCTCGGCCTTCATTTCTGACTAGGCTCGTGTGGACTTTGTCGTTTTTTCAGCACTTTTTTCGCGCATTGGGTACTCCGCCCCATTCACTCCCATTCATTTGACACTTTGAAAAATCATCCGAGCGGCTCTCCACGCATTTTATAGCCGCTTTGGGGCTCCAGCCGCCTCGGACTGCATTTCTGACTAGGCTCGTGTGGACTTTGTCGTTTTTTCAGCACTTTTTTTACACATTGGGTACTCTGCCCCATTCACTCCCATTCATTTGACACTTTGAAAAATCATCCGAGCGGCTCTCCACGCGTTTTATAGCCGCTTTGGGGCTCCAGCCGCCTCGGACTGCATTTCTGACTAGGCTCGTGTGGACTTTGTCGTTTTTTCAGCACTTTTTTTACACATTGGGTACTCTGCCCCATTCACTCCCATTCATTTGACACTTTGAAAAATCATCCGAGCGGCTCTCCACGCGTTTTATAGCCGCTTTCAGACTCCTGCCGCCTCGCCTGCACTTCCGCCTCGGTCCGTTAGGATTTAGGCCTTTTTTCAGCACTTTTTCTCCGTTCCTCCGGGGCGACAGCGGCTCTCCACGCATTTTATAGCCGTTTTCAGACTCCTGCCGCCTCGCCTGCACTTCCGCCTCGGTCCGTTAGGATTTAGGCCTTTTTTCAGCACTTTTTCTCCGTTCCTCCGGGGCGACAGCGGCTCTCCACGCATTTTATAGCCGTTTTCAGACTCCTGCCGCCTCGCCTGCACTTCCGCCTCGGTCCGTTAGGATTTAGGCCTTTTTTCAGCACTTTTTCTCCGTTCCTCCGGGGCGACAGCGGCTCTCCACGCATTTTATAGCCGTTTTCAGACTCCTGCCGCCTCGCCTGCACTTCCGCCTCGGTCCGTTAGGATTTAGGCCTTTTTTCAGCACTTTTTCTCCGTTTCTCCGGGGCGACAGCGGCTCTCCACGCATTTTATAGCCGTTTTCAGACTCCTGCCGCCTCGCCTGCACTTCCGCCTAGGTCCGTTAGGATTTAGGCCTTTTTTCAGCACTTTTTCTCCGTTTCTCCGGGGCGACAGCGGCTCTCCACGCTTTTTATAGCGGTTTTCAGACTCCTGCCGCCTCGCCTGCACTTCCGCCTCGGTCCGTTAGGACGTGGGCCTTTTTTCAGCACTTTTTCTCCGTTCCTCCGGGGCGACAGCGGCTCTCCACGCTTTTTATAGCCGCTTTGGGGCTCCAGCCGCCTCGGCCTGCATTTCTGACTAGGCTCGTGTGGACTTTTTCAGCACTTTTTTTGTGCATTGGGTACTCTCGCCCATTGACTCCCATTCATTTGACACTTTGTCATATTTTCAGCACTTTTTTGGCGCATTGGGTACTCTCGCCCATTGCCTCCCATTCATTTGACACTTTGTCATATTTTCAGCACTTTTTTGGCGCATTGGGTACTCTCGCCCATTGACTTCAATGCATTTACTGCAACTCCTGCCTGTGTCCGCCAGAGGGCGTCTGGCTTAACAGCGGCTCTCCACGCTATTTCTATCCGCTTTGAGGCTCCAGGCAGCTCGGCCTGGGTTTCTGAATTTCTCCCTTGACACTTTGTTACTTTTTCACCTTTTTTCTCATTTCATCCAGGGACACAGCGGCTCTCCACAGACTTTCCCGCGGCCCCTGGGCTCCAGGACCCTAGGCATGGGTTTCTGAATTTCTCCCTTGACACTTTGCCATTTTTTCACCTTTTTCTTCATTTCATCCAGGGACACAGCGGCTCTCCACAGACTTTCCCGCGGCCCCTGGGCTCCAGGCAGCTCGGCCTGAGTTTCTGAATTTCTCCCTTGACACTTTGCCATTTTTTCACCTTTTTTCTCATTTCATCCAGGGACACAGCGGCACTCCACAGACTTTACAGCCGCCCCTGGGCTCCAGGCAGCTCGGCATGGGTTTCTGCCTAGCTCCCTTGACACTTTGCCATTTTTTCACCTTTTTTCTCATTTCATCCAGGGCAACAGCGGCTCTCACAGACTTTAGAACCGCCCCTGGGCTCCAGGACCCTAGGCATGGGTTTCTGCCTAGCTCCCTTGACACTTTGCCATTTTTTCACCTTTTTTCTCATTTCATCCAGGGACACAGCGGCTCTCCACAGACTTTCCCGCGGCCCCTGGGCTCCAGGACCCTAGGCATGGGTTTCTGCCTAGCTCCCTTGACACTTTGTTACTTTTTCACCCTTTTTCTCATTTCATCCAGGGACACAGCGGCTCTCCACAGACTTTGCATCCGCCCCTGGGCTCCAGGCAGCTCGGCCTGAGTTTCTGAATTTCTCCCTTGACACTTTGCCATTTTTTCACCTTTTTTCTCATTTCATCCAGGGACACAGCGGCTCTCCACAGACTTTCCCGCGGCCCCTGGGCTCCAGGCAGCTCGGCCTGAGTTTCTGAATTTCTCCCTTGACACTTTGCCATTTTTCCACCCTTTTTCTCATTTCATCCAGGGACACAGCGGCTCTCCACAGACTTTACAGCCGCCCCTGGGCTCCAGGACCCTAGGCATGGGTTTCTGAATTTCTCCCTTGACACTTTGCCATTTTTTCACCCTTTTTCTCATTTCATCCAGGGACACAGCGGCTCTCCACAGACTTTGCAGCCGCCCCTGGGCTCCAGGCAGCTCGGCCTGGGTTTCTGAATTTCTCCCTTGACACTTTGCCATTTTTCCACCCTTTTTCTCATTTCATCCAGGGACACAGCGGCACTCCACAGACTTTGCAGCCGCCCCTGGGCTCCAGGCAGCTCGGCCTGAGTTTCTGAATTTCTCCCTTGACACTTTGCCATTTTTCCACCCTTTTTCTCATTTCATCCAGGGACACAGCGGCACTCCACAGACTTTGCAGCCGCCCCTGGGCTCCAGGCAGCTCGGCCTGAGTTTCTGAATTTCTCCCTTGACACTTTGCCATTTTTCCACCTTTTTTCTCATTTCATCCAGGGACACAGCGGCACTCCACAGACTTTACAGCCGCCCCTGGGCTCCAGGCAGCTCGGCCTGAGTTTCTGAATTTCTCCCTTGACACTTTGCCATTTTTTCACCTTTTTTCTCATTTCATCCAGGGACACAGCGGCACTCCACAGACTTTCCCGCGGCCCCTGGGCTCCAGGACCCTAGGCATGGGTTTCTGCCTAGCTCCCTTGACACTTTGCCATTTTTTCACCCTTTTTCTCAATTCATCCAGGGACACAGCGGCTCTCACAGACTTTAGAACCGCCCCTGGGCTCCAGGACCCTAGGCATGGGTTTCTGCCTAGCTCCCTTGACACTTTGCCATTTTTTCACCTTTTTTCTCATTTCATCCAGGGACACAGCGGCTCTCCACAGACTTTCCCGCGGCCCCTGGGCTCCAGGCAGCTCGGCCTGAGTTTCTGAATTTCTCCCTTGACACTTTGCCATTTTTTCACCTTTTTTCTCATTTCATCCAGGGACACAGCGGCACTCCACAGACTTTACAGCCGCCCCTGGGCTCCAGGCAGCTCGGCCTGAGTTTCTGAATTTCTCCCTTGACACTTTGCCATTTTTTCACCTTTTTTCTCATTTCATCCAGGGACACAGCGGCACTCCACAGACTTTACAGCCGCCCCTGGGCTCCAGGCAGCTCGGCCTGAGTTTCT
>NW_026559886.1:15000-20000 GCF_027744805.1 Dunckerocampus dactyliophorus | reverse complement strand
CAGGGCCGCCAGGCGTCGCCTATCGCGTGCGCAAACTCCCAGCAAGCACCAACGTGCTCCTTTGGATGTTGTCATCCGGAGGTGATAGCGCGGCCCGGGCCGCCTGACGCGGCCCATCGCGGGCGCTCCTCGTCGGACACCTGCGTCACACAGCCTGGGTGCCAGCTGTGGAGTGACACTTGGAGAAAAAGAAGCACAAGTCACTCATATCAAAGTTCCCGTTCCCTTTTGTTTGTGTCACGCTTGGAAATGCTTGAGAGGTGACACTTTGTCAAAATTGCAGCTGGTGTCTCATCATCATCATCACCGCTGCTCATCAGCCTTCCTTGGATGCCTGCCATGCACGCGGCCCAACGGGGCACTCAGATGGGGTGGGCAGCCCGGACCGCCTTGCGCGGCCCAACACGGGCGCCCAGGGGGACGCGGAAACCCGTTTTAGAAAATAACCTCCAGGGGTTTTCCAAGAGCGGCACAGCCCCAGCTCACGTCCGTGTTTCAGTGCGTCAAAAGCGGATTCAAAAGTGTGCTTTTCTCGGTACTTCCCCTGGAGGTCAGTGTTTCTAAAAACTGGGTTTCCGAAATCGTGCTGGAGGTGTTTTGGTCAACCAGGAAAAATGGCATTTACGGGAGAGGGTAAAGTATACCCCCCCCCCCCTCTCGGCTGATTTACCCTCTCCCGTAAACGCGTTTTTTCCTGGTCGACCAAAACACTCATTGACTCCCATTCATTTGACACTTTGTCATTTTTTCAGCACTTTTTTCGCGCATTGGGTACTCCGCCCATTCACTCCCATTCATTTGACACTTTGTCGTTTTTCCAGACCTTTTTTCACGCATTGGGTACTCCGCCCATTCACTCCCATTCATTTGACACTTTGTCGTTTTTTCAGCACTTTTTTCGCGCATTGGGTACTCCGCCCCATTCACTCCCATTCATTTCACACTTAGAAAAATCATCCGAGCGGCTCTCCACGCATTTTATAGCCGCTTTGGGGCTCCAGCCGCCTCGGCCTTCATTTCTGACTAGGCTCGTGTGGACTTTGTCGTTTTTTCAGCACTTTTTTCGCGCATTGGGTACTCCGCCCCATTCACTCCCATTCATTTCACACTTTGAAAAATCATCCGAGCGGCTCTCCACGCATTTTATAGCCGCTTTGGGGCTCCAGCCGCCTCGGCCTTCATTTCTGACTAGGCTCGTGTGGACTTTGTCGTTTTTTCAGCACTTTTTTCGCGCATTGGGTACTCCGCCCCATTCACTCCCATTCATTTGACACTTTGAAAAATCATCCGAGCGGCTCTCCACGCATTTTATAGCCGCTTTGGGGCTCCAGCCGCCTCGGACTGCATTTCTGACTAGGCTCGTGTGGACTTTGTCGTTTTTTCAGCACTTTTTTTACACATTGAGTACTCTGCCCCATTCACTCCCATTCATTTGACACTTTGAAAAATCATCCGAGCGGCTCTCCACGCGTTTTATAGCCGCTTTGGGGCTCCAGCCGCCTCGGACTGCATTTCTGACTAGGCTCGTGTGGACTTTGTCGTTTTTTCAGCACTTTTTTTACACATTGGGTACTCTGCCCCATTCACTCCCATTCATTTGACACTTTGAAAAATCATCCGAGCGGCTCTCCACGCGTTTTATAGCCGCTTTCAGACTCCTGCCGCCTCGCCTGCACTTCCGCCTCGGTCCGTTAGGATTTAGGCCTTTTTTCAGCACTTTTTCTCCGTTCCTCCGGGGCGACAGCGGCTCTCCACGCATTTTATAGCCGTTTTCAGACTCCTGCCGCCTCGCCTGCACTTCCGCCTCGGTCCGTTAGGATTTAGGCCTTTTTTCAGCACTTTTTCTCCGTTCCTCCGGGGCGACAGCGGCTCTCCACGCATTTTATAGCCGTTTTCAGACTCCTGCCGCCTCGCCTGCACTTCCGCCTCGGTCCGTTAGGATTTAGGCCTTTTTTCAGCACTTTTTCTCCGTTCCTCCGGGGCGACAGCGGCTCTCCACGCATTTTATAGCCGTTTTCAGACTCCTGCCGCCTCGCCTGCACTTCCGCCTCGGTCCGTTAGGATTTAGGCCTTTTTTCAGCACTTTTTCTCCGTTTCTCCGGGGCGACAGCGGCTCTCCACGCATTTTATAGCCGTTTTCAGACTCCTGCCGCCTCGCCTGCACTTCCGCCTAGGTCCGTTAGGATTTAGGCCTTTTTTCAGCACTTTTTCTCCGTTTCTCCGGGGCGACAGCGGCTCTCCACGCTTTTTATAGCGGTTTTCAGACTCCTGCCGCCTCGCCTGCACTTCCGCCTCGGTCCGTTAGGACGTGGGCCTTTTTTCAGCACTTTTTCTCCGTTCCTCCGGGGCGACAGCGGCTCTCCACGCTTTTTATAGCCGCTTTGGGGCTCCAGCCGCCTCGGCCTGCATTTCTGACTAGGCTCGTGTGGACTTTTTCAGCACTTTTTTTGTGCATTGGGTACTCTCGCCCATTGACTCCCATTCATTTGACACTTTGTCATATTTTCAGCACTTTTTTGGCGCATTGGGTACTCTCGCCCATTGCCTCCCATTCATTTGACACTTTGTCATATTTTCAGCACTTTTTTGGCGCATTGGGTACTCTCGCCCATTGACTTCAATGCATTTACTGCAACTCCTGCCTGTGTCCGCCAGAGGGCGTCTGGCTTAACAGCGGCTCTCCACGCTATTTCTATCCGCTTTGAGGCTCCAGGCAGCTCGGCCTGGGTTTCTGAATTTCTCCCTTGACACTTTGTTACTTTTTCACCTTTTTTCTCATTTCATCCAGGGACACAGCGGCTCTCCACAGACTTTCCCGC
Source organism: Dunckerocampus dactyliophorus (assembly GCF_027744805.1). Lineage (NCBI taxonomy): Eukaryota > Metazoa > Chordata > Actinopteri > Syngnathiformes > Syngnathidae > Dunckerocampus > Dunckerocampus dactyliophorus. Next base: position 17,181 of record NW_026559886.1, on the reverse strand, counting down.
GGCCCCTGGGCTCCAGGACCCTAGGCATGGGTTTCTGAATTTCTCCCTTGACACTTTGCCATTTTTTCACCTTTTTCTTCATTTCATCCAGGGACACAGCGGCTCTCCACAGACTTTCCCGCGGCCCCTGGGCTCCAGGCAGCTCGGCCTGAGTTTCTGAATTTCTCCCTTGACACTTTGCCATTTTTTCACCTTTTTTCTCATTTCATCCAGGGACACAGCGGCACTCCACAGACTTTACAGCCGCCCCTGGGCTCCAGGCAGCTCGGCATGGGTTTCTGCCTAGCTCCCTTGACACTTTGCCATTTTTTCACCTTTTTTCTCATTTCATCCAGGGCAACAGCGGCTCTCACAGACTTTAGAACCGCCCCTGGGCTCCAGGACCCTAGGCATGGGTTTCTGCCTAGCTCCCTTGACACTTTGCCATTTTTTCACCTTTTTTCTCATTTCATCCAGGGACACAGCGGCTCTCCACAGACTTTCCCGCGGCCCCTGGGCTCCAGGACCCTAGGCATGGGTTTCTGCCTAGCTCCCTTGACACTTTGTTACTTTTTCACCCTTTTTCTCATTTCATCCAGGGACACAGCGGCTCTCCACAGACTTTGCATCCGCCCCTGGGCTCCAGGCAGCTCGGCCTGAGTTTCTGAATTTCTCCCTTGACACTTTGCCATTTTTTCACCTTTTTTCTCATTTCATCCAGGGACACAGCGGCTCTCCACAGACTTTCCCGCGGCCCCTGGGCTCCAGGCAGCTCGGCCTGAGTTTCTGAATTTCTCCCTTGACACTTTGCCATTTTTCCACCCTTTTTCTCATTTCATCCAGGGACACAGCGGCTCTCCACAGACTTTACAGCCGCCCCTGGGCTCCAGGACCCTAGGCATGGGTTTCTGAATTTCTCCCTTGACACTTTGCCATTTTTTCACCTTTTTTCTCATTTCATCCAGGGACACAGCGGCACTCCACAGACTTTGCAGCCGCCCCTGGGCTCCAGGCAGCTCGGCCTGAGTTTCTGAATTTCTCCCTTGACACTTTGCCATTTTTCCACCCTTTTTCTCATTTCATCCAGGGACACAGCGGCACTCCACAGACTTTGCAGCCGCCCCTGGGCTCCAGGCAGCTCGGCCTGAGTTTCTGAATTTCTCCCTTGACACTTTGCCATTTTTCCACCTTTTTTCTCATTTCATCCAGGGACACAGCGGCACTCCACAGACTTTACAGCCGCCCCTGGGCTCCAGGCAGCTCGGCCTGAGTTTCTGAATTTCTCCCTTGACACTTTGCCATTTTTTCACCTTTTTTCTCATTTCATCCAGGGACACAGCGGCACTCCACAGACTTTCCCGCGGCCCCTGGGCTCCAGGACCCTAGGCATGGGTTTCTGCCTAGCTCCCTTGACACTTTGCCATTTTTTCACCCTTTTTCTCAATTCATCCAGGGACACAGCGGCTCTCACAGACTTTAGAACCGCCCCTGGGCTCCAGGACCCTAGGCATGGGTTTCTGCCTAGCTCCCTTGACACTTTGCCATTTTTTCACCTTTTTTCTCATTTCATCCAGGGACACAGCGGCTCTCCACAGACTTTCCCGCGGCCCCTGGGCTCCAGGCAGCTCGGCCTGAGTTTCTGAATTTCTCCCTTGACACTTTGCCATTTTTTCACCTTTTTTCTCATTTCATCCAGGGACACAGCGGCACTCCACAGACTTTACAGCCGCCCCTGGGCTCCAGGCAGCTCGGCCTGAGTTTCTGAATTTCTCCCTTGACACTTTGCCATTTTTTCACCTTTTTTCTCATTTCATCCAGGGACACAGCGGCACTCCACAGACTTTACAGCCGCCCCTGGGCTCCAGGCAGCTCGGCCTGAGTTTCTGAATTTCTCCCTTGACACTTTGCCATTTTTTCACCTTTTTTCTCATTTCATCCAGGGACACAGCGGCACTCCACAGACTTTCCCGCGGCCCCTGGGCTCCAGGACCCTAGGCATGGGTTTCTGCCTAGCTCCCTTGACACTTTGCCATTTTTTCACCCTTTTTCTCAATTCATCCAGGGACACAGCGGCTCTCACAGACTTTAGAACCGCCCCTGGGCTCCAGGACCCTAGGCATGGGTTTCTGCCTAGCTCCCTTGACACTTTGCCATTTTTTCACCTTTTTTCTCATTTCATCCAGGGACACAGCGGCTCTCCAC
>NW_026559886.1:0-2500 GCF_027744805.1 Dunckerocampus dactyliophorus | reverse complement strand
ACCGCTGCTCATCAGCCTTCCTTGGATGCCTGCCATGCACGCGGCCCAACGGGGCACTCAGATGGGGTGGGCAGCCCGGACCGCCTTGCGCGGCCCAACACGGGCGCCCAGGGGGACGCGGAAACCCGTTTTAGAAAATAACCTCCAGGGGTTTTCCAAGAGCGGCACAGCCCCAGCTCACGTCCGTGTTTCAGTGCGTCAAAAGCGGATTCAAAAGTGTGCTTTTCTCGGTACTTCCCCTGGAGGTCAGTGTTTCTAAAAACTGGGTTTCCGAAATCGTGCTGGAGGTGTTTTGGTCAACCAGGAAAAATGGCATTTACGGGAGAGGGTAAAGTATACCCCCCCCCCCCCTCTCGGCTGATTTACCCTCTCCCGTAAACGCGTTTTTTCCTGGTCGACCAAAACACTCATTGACTCCCATTCATTTGACACTTTGTCATTTTTTCAGCACTTTTTTCGCGCATTGGGTACTCCGCCCATTCACTCCCATTCATTTGACACTTTGTCGTTTTTCCAGACCTTTTTTCACGCATTGGGTACTCCGCCCATTCACTCCCATTCATTTGACACTTTGTCGTTTTTTCAGCACTTTTTTCGCGCATTGGGTACTCCGCCCCATTCACTCCCATTCATTTCACACTTAGAAAAATCATCCGAGCGGCTCTCCACGCATTTTATAGCCGCTTTGGGGCTCCAGCCGCCTCGGCCTTCATTTCTGACTAGGCTCGTGTGGACTTTGTCGTTTTTTCAGCACTTTTTTCGCGCATTGGGTACTCCGCCCCATTCACTCCCATTCATTTCACACTTTGAAAAATCATCCGAGCGGCTCTCCACGCATTTTATAGCCGCTTTGGGGCTCCAGCCGCCTCGGCCTTCATTTCTGACTAGGCTCGTGTGGACTTTGTCGTTTTTTCAGCACTTTTTTCGCGCATTGGGTACTCCGCCCCATTCACTCCCATTCATTTGACACTTTGAAAAATCATCCGAGCGGCTCTCCACGCATTTTATAGCCGCTTTGGGGCTCCAGCCGCCTCGGACTGCATTTCTGACTAGGCTCGTGTGGACTTTGTCGTTTTTTCAGCACTTTTTTTACACATTGGGTACTCTGCCCCATTCACTCCCATTCATTTGACACTTTGAAAAATCATCCGAGCGGCTCTCCACGCGTTTTATAGCCGCTTTGGGGCTCCAGCCGCCTCGGACTGCATTTCTGACTAGGCTCGTGTGGACTTTGTCGTTTTTTCAGCACTTTTTTTACACATTGGGTACTCTGCCCCATTCACTCCCATTCATTTGACACTTTGAAAAATCATCCGAGCGGCTCTCCACGCGTTTTATAGCCGCTTTCAGACTCCTGCCGCCTCGCCTGCACTTCCGCCTCGGTCCGTTAGGATTTAGGCCTTTTTTCAGCACTTTTTCTCCGTTCCTCCGGGGCGACAGCGGCTCTCCACGCATTTTATAGCCGTTTTCAGACTCCTGCCGCCTCGCCTGCACTTCCGCCTCGGTCCGTTAGGATTTAGGCCTTTTTTCAGCACTTTTTCTCCGTTCCTCCGGGGCGACAGCGGCTCTCCACGCATTTTATAGCCGTTTTCAGACTCCTGCCGCCTCGCCTGCACTTCCGCCTCGGTCCGTTAGGATTTAGGCCTTTTTTCAGCACTTTTTCTCCGTTCCTCCGGGGCGACAGCGGCTCTCCACGCATTTTATAGCCGTTTTCAGACTCCTGCCGCCTCGCCTGCACTTCCGCCTCGGTCCGTTAGGATTTAGGCCTTTTTTCAGCACTTTTTCTCCGTTTCTCCGGGGCGACAGCGGCTCTCCACGCATTTTATAGCCGTTTTCAGACTCCTGCCGCCTCGCCTGCACTTCCGCCTAGGTCCGTTAGGATTTAGGCCTTTTTTCAGCACTTTTTCTCCGTTTCTCCGGGGCGACAGCGGCTCTCCACGCTTTTTATAGCGGTTTTCAGACTCCTGCCGCCTCGCCTGCACTTCCGCCTCGGTCCGTTAGGACGTGGGCCTTTTTTCAGCACTTTTTCTCCGTTCCTCCGGGGCGACAGCGGCTCTCCACGCTTTTTATAGCCGCTTTGGGGCTCCAGCCGCCTCGGCCTGCATTTCTGACTAGGCTCGTGTGGACTTTTTCAGCACTTTTTTTGTGCATTGGGTACTCTCGCCCATTGACTCCCATTCATTTGACACTTTGTCATATTTTCAGCACTTTTTTGGCGCATTGGGTACTCTCGCCCATTGCCTCCCATTCATTTGACACTTTGTCATATTTTCAGCACTTTTTTGGCGCATTGGGTACTCTCGCCCATTGACTTCAATGCATTTACTGCAACTCCTGCCTGTGTCCGCCAGAGGGCGTCTGGCTTAACAGCGGCTCTCCACGCTATTTCTATCCGCTTTGAGGCTCCAGGCAGCTCGGCCTGGGTTTCTGAATTTCTCCCTTGACACTTTGTTACTTTTTCACCTTTTTTCTCATTTCATCCAGGGACACAGCGGCTCTC
>NW_026559885.1:0-85329 GCF_027744805.1 Dunckerocampus dactyliophorus | reverse complement strand
GTCGAAACGGGTGAAAATCGACCCCTCGGAAAAGTTGGGTTTTTTGCCATCTTTGGGTCCTGCCGGGACCCCCGATGAATGTTTGGGGGGTTTGGCCCACCTCCCGGGGCGGAAAAGTGTCGTTTCAGCAACTCGAAAAAATGCGATTTCGCGACAGTGCCGGCACTGTCGAAACGGGTGAAAATCGACCCCTCGGAAAAGTTGGGTTTTTTGCCATCTTTGGGTCCTGCCGGGACCCCCGATGAATGTTTGGGGGGTTTGGCCCACCTCCCGGGGCGGAAAAGTGTCGTTTCAGCAACTCGAAAAAATGCGATTTCGCGACAGTGCCGGCACTGTCGAAACGGGTGAAAATCGACCCCTCGGAAAAGTTGGGTTTTTTGCCATCTTTGGGTCCTGCCGGGACCCCCGATGAATGTTTGGGGGGTTTGGCCCACCTCCCGGGGCGGAAAAGTGTCGTTTCAGCAACTTGAAAAAATGCGATTTCGCGACAGTGCCGGCACTGTCGAAACGGGTGAAAATCGACCCCTCGGAAAAGTTGGGTTTTTTGCCATCTTTGGGTCCTGCCGGGACCCCCGATGAATGTTTGGGGGGTTTGGCCCACCTCCCGGGGCGGAAAAGTGTCGTTTCAGCAACTTGAAAAAATGCGATTTCGCGACAGTGCCGGCACTGTCGAAACGGGTGAAAATCGACCCCTCGGAAAAGTTGGGTTTTTTGCCATCTTTGGGTCCTGCCGGGACCCCCGATGAATGTTTGGGGGGTTTGGCCCACCTCCCGGGGCGGAAAAGTGTCGTTTCAGCAACTCGAAAAAATGCGATTTCGCGACAGTGCCAGCACTGTCGAAACGGGTGAAAATCGACCCCTCGAAAAAGTTGGGTTTTTTGCCATCTTTGGGTCCTGCCGGGACCCCCGATGAATGTTTGGGGGGTTTGGCCCACCTCCCGGGGCGGAAAAGTGTCGTTTCAGCAACTTGAAAAAATGCGATTTCACGACAGTGCCGGCACTGTCGAAACGGGTGAAAATCGACCCCTCGGAAAAGTTGGGTTTTTTGCCATCTTTGGGTCCTGCCGGGACCCCCGATGAATGTTTGGGGGGTTTGGCCCACCTCCCGGGGCGGAAAAGTGTCGTTTCAGCAACTCGAAAAAATGCGATTTAGCGACAGTGCCGGCACTGTCGAAACGGGTGAAAATCGACCCCTCGGAAAAGTTGGGTTTTTTGCCATCTTTGGGTCCTGCCGGGACCCCCGATGAATGTTTGGGGGGTTTGGCCCACCTCCCGGGGCGGAAAAGTGTCGTTTCAGCAACTTGAAAAAATGCGATTTCGCGACAGTGCCGGCCGGCACTGTCGAAACGGGTGAAAATGGACCCCTCGGAAAAGTTGGGTTTTTTGCCATCTTTGGGTCCTGCCGGGACCCCCGATGAATGTTTGGGGGGTTTGGCCCACCTCCCGGGGCGGAAAAGTGTCGTTTCAGCAACTCGAAAAAATGCGATTTCGCGACAGTGCCGGCACTGTCGAAACGGGTGAAAATCGACCCCTCGAAAAAGTTGGGTTTTTTGCCATCTTTGGGTCCTGCCGGGACCCCCGATGAATGTTTGGGGGGTTTGGCCCACCTCCCGGGGCGGAAAAGTGTCGTTTCAGCAACTTGAAAAAATGCGATTTCACGACAGTGCCGGCACTGTCGAAACGGGTGAAAATCGACCCCTCGGAAAAGTTGGGTTTTTTGCCATCTTTGGGTCCTGCCGGGACCCCCGATGAATGTTTGGGGGGTTTGGCCCACCTCCCGGGGCGGAAAAGTGTCGTTTCAGCAACTCGAAAAAATGCGATTTAGCGACAGTGCCGGCACTGTCGAAACGGGTGAAAATCGACCCCTCGGAAAAGTTGGGTTTTTTGCCATCTTTGGGTCCTGCCGGGACCCCCGATGAATGTTTGGGGGGTTTGGCCCACCTCCCGGGGCGGAAAAGTGTCGTTTCAGCAACTCGAAAAAATGCGATTTCGCGACAGTGCCGGCACTGTCGAAACGGGTGAAAATCGACCCCTCGGAAAAGTTGGGTTTTTTGCCATCTTTGGGTCCTGCCGGGACCCCCGATGAATGTTTGGGGGGTTTGGCCCACCTCCCGGGGCGGAAAAGTGTCGTTTCAGCAACTCGAAAAAATGCGATTTCGCGACAGTGCCGGCACTGTCGAAACGGGTGAAAATCGACCCCTCGGAAAAGTTGGGTTTTTTGCCATCTTTGGGTCCTGCCGGGACCCCCGATGAATGTTTGGGGGGTTTGGCCCACCTCCCGGGGCGGAAAAGTGTCGTTTCAGCAACTCGAAAAAATGCGATTTCGCGACAGTGCCGGCCGGCACTGTCGAAACGGGTGAAAATCGACCCCTCGGAAAAGTTGGGTTTTTTGCCATCTTTGGGTCCTGCCGGGACCCCCGATGAATGTTTGGGGGGTTTGGCCCACCTCCCGGGGCGGAAAAGTGTCGTTTCAGCAACTCGAAAAAATGCGATTTCGCGACAGTGCCGGCACTGTCGAAACGGGTGAAAATCGACCCCTCGGAAAAGTTGGGTTTTTTGCCATCTTTGGGTCCTGCCGGGACCCCCGATGAATGTTTGGGGGGTTTGGCCCACCTCCCGGGGCGGAAAAGTGTCGTTTCAGCAACTCGAAAAAATGCGATTTCGCGACAGTGCCGGCCGGCACTGTCGAAACGGGTGAAAATCGACCCCTCGGAAAAGTTGGGTTTTTTGCCATCTTTGGGTCCTGCCGGGACCCCCGATGAATGTTTGGGGGGTTTGGCCCACCTCCCGGGGCGGAAAAGTGTCGTTTCAGCAACTCGAAAAAATGCGATTTCGCGACAGTGCCGGCACTGTCGAAACGGGTGAAAATCGACCCCTCGGAAAAGTTGGGTTTTTTGCCATCTTTGGGTCCTGCCGGGACCCCCGATGAATGTTTGGGGGGTTTGGCCCACCTCCCGGGGCGGAAAAGTGTCGTTTCAGCAACTTGAAAAAATGCGATTTCGCGACAGTGCCGGCACTGTCGAAACGGGTGAAAATCGACCCCTCGGAAAAGTTGGGTTTTTTGCCATCTTTGGGTCCTGCCGGGACCCCCGATGAATGTTTGGGGGGTTTGGCCCACCTCCCGGGGCGGAAAAGTGTCGTTTCAGCAACTTGAAAAAATGCGATTTCGCGACAGTGCCGGCACTGTCGAAACGGGTGAAAATCGACCCCTCGGAAAAGTTGGGTTTTTTGCCATCTTTGGGTCCTGCCGGGACCCCCGATGAATGTTTGGGGGGTTTGGCCCACCTCCCGGGGCGGAAAAGTGTCGTTTCAGCAACTCGAAAAAATGCGATTTCGCGACAGTGCCAGCACTGTCGAAACGGGTGAAAATCGACCCCTCGAAAAAGTTGGGTTTTTTGCCATCTTTGGGTCCTGCCGGGACCCCCGATGAATGTTTGGGGGGTTTGGCCCACCTCCCGGGGCGGAAAAGTGTCGTTTCAGCAACTTGAAAAAATGCGATTTCACGACAGTGCCGGCACTGTCGAAACGGGTGAAAATCGACCCCTCGGAAAAGTTGGGTTTTTTGCCATCTTTGGGTCCTGCCGGGACCCCCGATGAATGTTTGGGGGGTTTGGCCCACCTCCCGGGGCGGAAAAGTGTCGTTTCAGCAACTCGAAAAAATGCGATTTAGCGACAGTGCCGGCACTGTCGAAACGGGTGAAAATCGACCCCTCGGAAAAGTTGGGTTTTTTGCCATCTTTGGGTCCTGCCGGGACCCCCGATGAATGTTTGGGGGGTTTGGCCCACCTCCCGGGGCGGAAAAGTGTCGTTTCAGCAACTTGAAAAAATGCGATTTCGCGACAGTGCCGGCCGGCACTGTCGAAACGGGTGAAAATGGACCCCTCGGAAAAGTTGGGTTTTTTGCCATCTTTGGGTCCTGCCGGGACCCCCGATGAATGTTTGGGGGGTTTGGCCCACCTCCCGGGGCGGAAAAGTGTCGTTTCAGCAACTCGAAAAAATGCGATTTCGCGACAGTGCCGGCACTGTCGAAACGGGTGAAAATCGACCCCTCGAAAAAGTTGGGTTTTTTGCCATCTTTGGGTCCTGCCGGGACCCCCGATGAATGTTTGGGGGGTTTGGCCCACCTCCCGGGGCGGAAAAGTGTCGTTTCAGCAACTTGAAAAAATGCGATTTCACGACAGTGCCGGCACTGTCGAAACGGGTGAAAATCGACCCCTCGGAAAAGTTGGGTTTTTTGCCATCTTTGGGTCCTGCCGGGACCCCCGATGAATGTTTGGGGGGTTTGGCCCACCTCCCGGGGCGGAAAAGTGTCGTTTCAGCAACTCGAAAAAATGCGATTTAGCGACAGTGCCGGCACTGTCGAAACGGGTGAAAATCGACCCCTCGGAAAAGTTGGGTTTTTTGCCATCTTTGGGTCCTGCCGGGACCCCCGATGAATGTTTGGGGGGTTTGGCCCACCTCCCGGGGCGGAAAAGTGTCGTTTCAGCAACTCGAAAAAATGCGATTTCGCGACAGTGCCGGCACTGTCGAAACGGGTGAAAATCGACCCCTCGGAAAAGTTGGGTTTTTTGCCATCTTTGGGTCCTGCCGGGACCCCCGATGAATGTTTGGGGGGTTTGGCCCACCTCCCGGGGCGGAAAAGTGTCGTTTCAGCAACTCGAAAAAATGCGATTTCGCGACAGTGCCGGCACTGTCGAAACGGGTGAAAATCGACCCCTCGGAAAAGTTGGGTTTTTTGCCATCTTTGGGTCCTGCCGGGACCCCCGATGAATGTTTGGGGGGTTTGGCCCACCTCCCGGGGCGGAAAAGTGTCGTTTCAGCAACTCGAAAAAATGCGATTTCGCGACAGTGCCGGCCGGCACTGTCGAAACGGGTGAAAATCGACCCCTCGGAAAAGTTGGGTTTTTTGCCATCTTTGGGTCCTGCCGGGACCCCCGATGAATGTTTGGGGGGTTTGGCCCACCTCCCGGGGCGGAAAAGTGTCGTTTCAGCAACTCGAAAAAATGCGATTTCGCGACAGTGCCGGCACTGTCGAAACGGGTGAAAATCGACCCCTCGGAAAAGTTGGGTTTTTTGCCATCTTTGGGTCCTGCCGGGACCCCCGATGAATGTTTGGGGGGTTTGGCCCACCTCCCGGGGCGGAAAAGTGTCGTTTCAGCAACTCGAAAAAATGCGATTTCGCGACAGTGCCGGCACTGTCGAAACGGGTGAAAATCGACCCCTCGGAAAAGTTGGGTTTTTTGCCATCTTTGGGTCCTGCCGGGACCCCCGATGAATGTTTGGGGGGTTTGGCCCACCTCCCGGGGCGGAAAAGTGTCGTTTCAGCAACTTGAAAAAATGCGATTTCGCGACAGTGCCGGCACTGTCGAAACGGGTGAAAATCGACCCCTCGGAAAAGTTGGGTTTTTTGCCATCTTTGGGTCCTGCCGGGACCCCCGATGAATGTTTGGGGGGTTTGGCCCACCTCCCGGGGCGGAAAAGTGTCGTTTCAGCAACTTGAAAAAATGCGATTTCGCGACAGTGCCGGCACTGTCGAAACGGGTGAAAATCGACCCCTCGGAAAAGTTGGGTTTTTTGCCATCTTTGGGTCCTGCCGGGACCCCCGATGAATGTTTGGGGGGTTTGGCCCACCTCCCGGGGCGGAAAAGTGTCGTTTCAGCAACTCGAAAAAATGCGATTTCGCGACAGTGCCAGCACTGTCGAAACGGGTGAAAATCGACCCCTCGAAAAAGTTGGGTTTTTTGCCATCTTTGGGTCCTGCCGGGACCCCCGATGAATGTTTGGGGGGTTTGGCCCACCTCCCGGGGCGGAAAAGTGTCGTTTCAGCAACTTGAAAAAATGCGATTTCACGACAGTGCCGGCACTGTCGAAACGGGTGAAAATCGACCCCTCGGAAAAGTTGGGTTTTTTGCCATCTTTGGGTCCTGCCGGGACCCCCGATGAATGTTTGGGGGGTTTGGCCCACCTCCCGGGGCGGAAAAGTGTCGTTTCAGCAACTCGAAAAAATGCGATTTAGCGACAGTGCCGGCACTGTCGAAACGGGTGAAAATCGACCCCTCGGAAAAGTTGGGTTTTTTGCCATCTTTGGGTCCTGCCGGGACCCCCGATGAATGTTTGGGGGGTTTGGCCCACCTCCCGGGGCGGAAAAGTGTCGTTTCAGCAACTTGAAAAAATGCGATTTCGCGACAGTGCCGGCCGGCACTGTCGAAACGGGTGAAAATGGACCCCTCGGAAAAGTTGGGTTTTTTGCCATCTTTGGGTCCTGCCGGGACCCCCGATGAATGTTTGGGGGGTTTGGCCCACCTCCCGGGGCGGAAAAGTGTCGTTTCAGCAACTCGAAAAAATGCGATTTCGCGACAGTGCCGGCACTGTCGAAACGGGTGAAAATCGACCCCTCGAAAAAGTTGGGTTTTTTGCCATCTTTGGGTCCTGCCGGGACCCCCGATGAATGTTTGGGGGGTTTGGCCCACCTCCCGGGGCGGAAAAGTGTCGTTTCAGCAACTTGAAAAAATGCGATTTCACGACAGTGCCGGCACTGTCGAAACGGGTGAAAATCGACCCCTCGGAAAAGTTGGGTTTTTTGCCATCTTTGGGTCCTGCCGGGACCCCCGATGAATGTTTGGGGGGTTTGGCCCACCTCCCGGGGCGGAAAAGTGTCGTTTCAGCAACTCGAAAAAATGCGATTTAGCGACAGTGCCGGCACTGTCGAAACGGGTGAAAATCGACCCCTCGGAAAAGTTGGGTTTTTTGCCATCTTTGGGTCCTGCCGGGACCCCCGATGAATGTTTGGGGGGTTTGGCCCACCTCCCGGGGCGGAAAAGTGTCGTTTCAGCAACTCGAAAAAATGCGATTTCGCGACAGTGCCGGCACTGTCGAAACGGGTGAAAATCGACCCCTCGGAAAAGTTGGGTTTTTTGCCATCTTTGGGTCCTGCCGGGACCCCCGATGAATGTTTGGGGGGTTTGGCCCACCTCCCGGGGCGGAAAAGTGTCGTTTCAGCAACTCGAAAAAATGCGATTTCGCGACAGTGCCGGCACTGTCGAAACGGGTGAAAATCGACCCCTCGGAAAAGTTGGGTTTTTTGCCATCTTTGGGTCCTGCCGGGACCCCCGATGAATGTTTGGGGGGTTTGGCCCACCTCCCGGGGCGGAAAAGTGTCGTTTCAGCAACTCGAAAAAATGCGATTTCGCGACAGTGCCGGCCGGCACTGTCGAAACGGGTGAAAATCGACCCCTCGGAAAAGTTGGGTTTTTTGCCATCTTTGGGTCCTGCCGGGACCCCCGATGAATGTTTGGGGGGTTTGGCCCACCTCCCGGGGCGGAAAAGTGTCGTTTCAGCAACTCGAAAAAATGCGATTTCGCGACAGTGCCGGCACTGTCGAAACGGGTGAAAATCGACCCCTCGGAAAAGTTGGGTTTTTTGCCATCTTTGGGTCCTGCCGGGACCCCCGATGAATGTTTGGGGGGTTTGGCCCACCTCCCGGGGCGGAAAAGTGTCGTTTCAGCAACTCGAAAAAATGCGATTTCGCGACAGTGCCGGCACTGTCGAAACGGGTGAAAATCGACCCCTCGGAAAAGTTGGGTTTTTTGCCATCTTTGGGTCCTGCCGGGACCCCCGATGAATGTTTGGGGGGTTTGGCCCACCTCCCGGGGCGGAAAAGTGTCGTTTCAGCAACTTGAAAAAATGCGATTTCGCGACAGTGCCGGCACTGTCGAAACGGGTGAAAATCGACCCCTCGGAAAAGTTGGGTTTTTTGCCATCTTTGGGTCCTGCCGGGACCCCCGATGAATGTTTGGGGGGTTTGGCCCACCTCCCGGGGCGGAAAAGTGTCGTTTCAGCAACTTGAAAAAATGCGATTTCGCGACAGTGCCGGCACTGTCGAAACGGGTGAAAATCGACCCCTCGGAAAAGTTGGGTTTTTTGCCATCTTTGGGTCCTGCCGGGACCCCCGATGAATGTTTGGGGGGTTTGGCCCACCTCCCGGGGCGGAAAAGTGTCGTTTCAGCAACTCGAAAAAATGCGATTTCGCGACAGTGCCAGCACTGTCGAAACGGGTGAAAATCGACCCCTCGAAAAAGTTGGGTTTTTTGCCATCTTTGGGTCCTGCCGGGACCCCCGATGAATGTTTGGGGGGTTTGGCCCACCTCCCGGGGCGGAAAAGTGTCGTTTCAGCAACTTGAAAAAATGCGATTTCACGACAGTGCCGGCACTGTCGAAACGGGTGAAAATCGACCCCTCGGAAAAGTTGGGTTTTTTGCCATCTTTGGGTCCTGCCGGGACCCCCGATGAATGTTTGGGGGGTTTGGCCCACCTCCCGGGGCGGAAAAGTGTCGTTTCAGCAACTCGAAAAAATGCGATTTAGCGACAGTGCCGGCACTGTCGAAACGGTGAAAATCGACCCCTCGGAAAAGTTGGGTTTTTTGCCATCTTTGGGTCCTGCCGGGACCCCCGATGAATGTTTGGGGGGTTGGCCCACCTCCCGGGGCGGAAAAGTGTCGTTTCAGCAACTTGAAAAAAATGCGATTTCGCGACAGTGCCGGCCGGCACTGTCGAAACGGGTGAAAATGGACCCCTCGGAAAAGTTGGGTTTTTTGCCATCTTTGGGTCCTGCCGGGACCCCCCGATGAATGTTTGGGGGGTTTGGCCCACCTCCCGGGGCGGAAAAGTGTCGTTTCAGCAACTTGAAAAAATGCGATTTCGCGACAGTGCCGGCCGGCACTGTCGAAACGGGTGAAAATGGACCCCTCGGAAAAGTTGGGTTTTTTGCCATCTTTGGGTCCTGCCGGGACCCCCGATGAATGTTTGGGGGGTTTGGCCCACCTCCCGGGGCGGAAAAGTGTCGTTTCAGCAACTCGAAAAAATGCGATTTCGCGACAGTGCCAGCACTGTCGAAACGGGTGAAAATCGACCCCTCGAAAAGTTGGGTTTTTTGCCATCTTTGGGTCCTGCCGGGACCCCCGATGAATGTTTGGGGGGTTTGGCCCACCTCCCGGGGCGGAAAAGTGTCGTTTCAGCAACTTGAAAAAATGCGATTTCACGACAGTGCCGGCACTGTCGAAACGGGTGAAAATCGACCCCTCGGAAAAGTTGGGTTTTTTGCCATCTTTGGGTCCTGCCGGGACCCCCGATGAATGTTTGGGGGGTTTGGCCCACCTCCCGGGGCGGAAAGTGTCGTTTCAGCAACTCGAAAAAATGCGATTTAGCGACAGTGCCGGCACTGTCGAAACGGGTGAAAATCGACCCCTCGGAAAAGTTGGGTTTTTGCCATCTTTGGGTCCTGCCGGGACCCCCGATGAATGTTTGGGGGGTTTGGCCCACCTCCCGGGGCGGAAAAGTGTCGTTTCAGCAACTCGAAAAAATGCGATTTCGCGACAGTGCCGGCACTGTCGAAACGGGTGAAAATCGACCCCTCGGAAAAGTTGGGTTTTTTGCCATCTTTGGGTCCTGCCGGGACCCCCGATGAATGTTTGGGGGGTTTGGCCCACCTCCCGGGGCGGAAAAGTGTCGTTTCAGCAACTCGAAAAAATGCGATTTCGCGACAGTGCCGGCACTGTCGAAACGGGTGAAAATCGACCCCTCGGAAAAGTTGGGTTTTTTGCCATCTTTGGGTCCTGCCGGGACCCCCGATGAATGTTTGGGGGGTTTGGCCCACCTCCCGGGGCGGAAAAGTGTCGTTTCAGCAACTCGAAAAAATGCGATTTCGCGACAGTGCCGGCACTGTCGAAACGGGTGAAAATCGACCCCTCGGAAAAGTTGGGTTTTTTGCCATCTTTGGGTCCTGCCGGGACCCCCGATGAATGTTTGGGGGGTTTGGCCCACCTCCCGGGGCGGAAAAGTGTCGTTTCAGCAACTGGAAAAAATGCGATTTCGCGACAGTGCCGGCACTGTCGAAACGGGTGAAAATCGACCCCTCGGAAAAGTTGGGTTTTTGCCATCTTTGGGTCCTGCCGGGACCCCCGATGAATGTTTGGGGGGTTTGGCCCACCTCCCGGGGCGGAAAAGTGTCGTTTCAGCAACTCGAAAAAATGCGATTTCGCGACAGTGCCGGCACTGTCGAAACGGGTGAAAATCGACCCCTCGGAAAAGTTGGGTTCTTTGCCATCTTTGGGTCCTGCCGGGACCCCGATGAATGTTTGGGGGGTTTGGCCCACCTCCCGGGGCGGAAAAGTGTCGTTTCAGCAACTTGAAAAAATGCGATTTCGCGACAGTGCCGGCACTGTCGAAACGGGTGAAAATGGACCCCTCGGAAAAGTTGGGTTTTTTGCCATCTTTGGGTCCTGCCGGGACCCCCGATGAATGTTTGGGGGGTTTGGCCCACCTCCCGGGGCGGAAAAGTGTCGTTTCAGCAACTCGAAAAAATGCGATTTCGCGACAGTCGAAACGGGTGAAAATGGACCCCTCGGAAAAGTTGGGTTTTTTTGCCATCTTTGGGTCCTGCCGGGACCCCCGATGAATGTTTGGGGGGTTTGGCCCACCTCCCGGGGCGGAAAAGTGTCGTTTCAGCAACTTGAAAAAATGCGATTTCGCGACAGTGCCGGCACTGTCGAAACGGGTGAAAATCGACCCCTCGGAAAAGTTGGGTTTTTTGCCATCTTTGGGTCCTGCCGGGACCCCCGATGAATGTTTGGGGGGTTTGGCCCACCTCCCGGGGCGGAAAAGTGTCGTTTCAGCAACTCGAAAAAATGCGATTTCGCGACAGTGCCGGCACTGTCGAAACGGGTGAAAATCGACCCCTCGGAAAAGTTGGGTTTTTGCCATCTTTGGGTCCTGCCGGACCCCGATGAATGTTTGGGGGGTTTGGCCCACCTCCCGGGGCGGAAAAGTGTCGTTTCAGCAACTCGAAAAAATGCGATTTCGCGACAGTGCCGGCACTGTCGAAACGGGTGAAAATCGACCCCTCGGAAAAGTTGGGTTCTTTGCCATCTTTGGGTCCTGCCGGGACCCCCGATGAATGTTTGGGGGGTTTGGCCCACCTCCCGGGGCGGAAAAGTGTCGTTTCAGCAACTTGAAAAAATGCGATTTCGCGACAGTGCCGGCACTGTCGAAACGGGTGAAAATCGACCCCTCGGAAAAGTTGGGTTTTTTGCCATCTTTGGGTCCTGCCGGGACCCCCGATGAATGTTTGGGGGTTTGGCCCACCTCCCGGGGCGGAAAAGTGTCGTTTCAGCAACTCGAAAAAATGCGATTTCGCGACAGTGCCGGCACTGTCGAAACGGGTGAAAATGGACCACTCGGAAAAGTTGGGTTTTTTGCCATCTTTGGGTCCTGCCGGGACCCCCGATGAATGTTTGAGGGGTTTGGCCCACCTCCCGGGGCGGAAAAAGTGTCGTTTCAGCAACTTGAAAAAATGCGATTTCGCGACAGTGCCGGCACTGTCGAAACGGGTGAAAATGGACCCCTCGGAAAAGTTGGGTTTTTTGCCATCTTTGGGTCCTGCCGGGACCCCCGATGAATGTTTGGGGGGTTTGGCCCACCTCCCGGGGCGGAAAAGTGTCGTTTCAGCAACTTGAAAAAATGCGATTTCGCGACAGTGCCGGCACTGTCGAAACGGGTGAAAATCGACCCCTCGGAAAAGTTGGGTTTTTTGCCATCTTTGGGTCCTGCCGGGACCCCCGATGAATGTTTGGGGGTTTGGCCCACCTCCCGGGGCGGAAAAGTGTCGTTTCAGCAACTCGAAAAATGCGATTTCGCGACAGTCGAAACGGGTGAAAATGGACCCCTCGGAAAAGTTGGGTTTTTTTGCCATCTTTGGGTCCTGCCGGGACCCCCGATGAATGTTTGGGGGGTTTGGCCCACCTCCCGGGGCGGAAAAGTGTCGTTTCAGCAACTCAAAAAATGCGATTTCGCGACAGTGCCGGCACTGTCGAAACGGGTGAAAATCGACCCCTCGGAAAAGTTGGGTTTTTTGCCATCTTTGGGTCCTGCCGGGACCCCCGATGAATGTTTGGGGGGTTTGGCCCACCTCCCGGGGCGGAAAAGTGTCGTTTCAGCAACTCGAAAAAATGCGATTTCGCGACAGTGCCGGCACTGTCGAAACGGGTGAAAATCGACCCCTCGGAAAAGTTGGGTTTTTTGCCATCTTTGGGTCCTGCCGGGACCCCCGATGAATGTTTGGGGGGTTTGGCCCACCTCCCGGGGCGGAAAAGTGTCGTTTCAGCAACTCGAAAAAATGCGATTTCGCGACAGTGCCGGCACTGTCGAAACGGGTGAAAATCGACCCCTCGGAAAAGTTGGGTTTTTTGCCATCTTTGGGTCCTGCCGGGACCCCCGATGAATGTTTGGGGGGTTTGGCCCACCTCCCGGGGCGGAAAAGTGTCGTTTCAGCAACTCGAAAAAATGCGATTTCGCGACAGTGCCGGCACTGTCGAAACGGGTGAAAATCGACCCCTCGGAAAAGTTGGGTTTTTTGCCATCTTTGGGTCCTGCCGGGACCCCCGATGAATGTTTGGGGGGTTTGGCCCACCTCCCGGGGCGGAAAAGTGTCGTTTCAGCAACTCGAAAAAATGCGATTTCGCGACAGTGCCGGCACTGTCGAAACGGGTGAAAATGGACCCCTCGGAAAAGTTGGGTTTTTTGCCATCTTTGGGTCCTGCCGGGACCCCCGATGAATGTTTGGGGGGTTTGGCCCACCTCCCGGGGCGGAAAAGTGTCGTTTCAGCAACTTGAAAAAATGCGATTTCGCGACAGTGCCGGCACTGTCGAAACGGGTGAAAATCGACCCCTCGGAAAAGTTGGGTTTTTTGCCATCTTTGGGTCCTGCCGGGACCCCCGATGAATGTTTGGGGGGTTTGGCCCACCTCCCGGGGCGGAAAAGTGTCGTTTCAGCAACTTGAAAAAATGCGATTTCGCGACAGTGCCGGCACTGTCGAAACGGGTGAAAATCGACCCCTCGGAAAAGTTGGGTTTTTTGCCATCTTTGGGTCCTGCCGGGACCCCCGATGAATGTTTGGGGGGTTTGGCCCACCTCCCGGGGCGGAAAAGTGTCGTTTCAGCAACTGAAAAAATGCGATTTCGCGACAGTGCCGGCACTGTCGAAACGGGTGAAAATCGACCCCTCGGAAAAGTTGGGTTTTTTGCCATCTTTGGGTCCTGCCGGGACCCCCGATGAATGTTTGGGGGGTTTGGCCCACCTCCCGGGGCGGAAAAGTGTCGTTTCAGCAACTCGAAAAAATGCGATTTCGCGACAGTGCCGGCACTGTCGAAACGGGTGAAAATCGACCCCTCGGAAAAGTTGGGTTTTTTGCCATCTTTGGGTCCTGCCGGGACCCCCGATGAATGTTTGGGGGGTTTGGCCCACCTCCCGGGGCGGAAAAGTGTCGTTTCAGCAACTTGAAAAAATGCGATTTCGCGACAGTGCCGGCACTGTCGAAACGGGTGAAAATCGACCCCTCGGAAAAGTTGGTTTTTTGCCATCTTTGGGTCCTGCCGGGACCCCCGATGAATGTTTGGGGGGTTTGGCCCACCTCCCGGGGCGGAAAAGTGTCGTTTCAGCAACTCGAAAAAATGCGATTTCGCGACAGTGCCGGCACTGTCGAAACGGGTGAAAATCGACCCCTCGGAAAAGTTGGGTTTTTTGCCATCTTTGGGTCCTGCCGGGACCCCCGATGAATGTTTGGGGGGTTTGGCCCACCTCCCGGGGCGGAAAAGTGTCGTTTCAGCAACTTGAAAAAATGCGATTTCGCGACAGTGCCGGCACTGTCGAAACGGGTGAAAATCGACCCCTCGGAAAAGTTGGGTTTTTTGCCATCTTTGGGTCCTGCCGGGACCCCCGATGAATGTTTGGGGGGTTTGGCCCACCTCCCGGGGCGGAAAAGTGTCGTTTCAGCAACTTGAAAAAATGCGATTTCGCGACAGTGCCGGCACTGTCGAAACGGGTGAAAATCGACCCCTCGGAAAAGTTGGGTTTTTTGATCTTTGGGTCCTGCCGGGACCCCCGATGAATGTTTGGGGGGTTTGGCCCACCTCCCGGGGCGGAAAAGTGTCGTTTCAGCAACTCGAAAAAATGCGATTTCGCGACAGTGCCGGCACTGTCGAAACGGGTGAAAATCGACCCCTCGGAAAAGTTGGGTTTTTTGCCATCTTTGGGTCCTGCCGGGACCCCCGATGAATGTTTGGGGGGTTTGGCCCACCTCCCGGGGCGGAAAAGTGTCGTTTCAGCAACTCGAAAAAATGCGATTTCGCGACAGTGCCGGCACTGTCGAAACGGGTGAAAATGGACCACTCGGAAAAGTTGGGTTTTTTGCCATCTTTGGGTCCTGCCGGGACCCCCGATGAATGTTTGAGGGGTTTGGCCCACCTCCCGGGGCGAAAAAGTGTCGTTTCAGCAACTTGAAAAAATGCGATTTCGCGACAGTGCCGGCACTGTCGAAACGGGTGAAAATGGACCCCTCGGAAAAGTTGGGTTTTTTGCCATCTTTGGGTCCTGCCGGGACCCCCGATGAATGTTTGGGGGGTTTGGCCCACCTCCCGGGGCGGAAAAGTGTCGTTTCAGCAACTTGAAAAAATGCGATTTCGCGACAGTGCCGGCACTGTCGAAACGGGTGAAAATCGACCCCTCGGAAAAGTTGGGTTTTTTGCCATCTTTGGGTCCTGCCGGGACCCCCGATGAATGTTTGGGGGGTTTGGCCCACCTCCCGGGGCGGAAAAGTGTCGTTTCAGCAACTTGAAAAAATGCGATTTCGCGACAGTGCCGGCACTGTCGAAACGGGTGAAAATCGACCCCTCGGAAAAGTTGGGTTTTTTGCCATCTTTGGGTCCTGCCGGGACCCCCGATGAATGTTTGGGGGGTTTGGCCCACCTCCCGGGGCGGAAAAGTGTCGTTTCAGCAACTTGAAAAAATGCGATTTCGCGACAGTGCCGGCACTGTCGAAACGGGTGAAAATCGACCCCTCGGAAAAGTTGGGTTTTTTGCCATCTTTGGGTCCTGCCGGGACCCCCGATGAATGTTTGGGGGGTTTGGCCCACCTCCCGGGGCGGAAAAGTGTCGTTTCAGCAACTCGAAAAAATGCGATTTCGCGACAGTGCCGGCACTGTCGAAACGGGTGAAAATCGACCCCTCGGAAAAGTTGGGTTTTTTGCCATCTTTGGGTCCTGCCGGGACCCCCGATGAATGTTTGGGGGGTTTGGCCCACCTCCCGGGGCGGAAAAGTGTCGTTTCAGCAACTCGAAAAAATGCGATTTCGCGACAGTGCCGGCACTGTCGAAACGGGTGAAAATGGACCACTCGGAAAAGTTGGGTTTTTTGCCATCTTTGGGTCCTGCCGGGACCCCCGATGAATGTTTGAGGGGTTTGGCCCACCTCCCGGGGCGAAAAAGTGTCGTTTCAGCAACTTGAAAAAATGCGATTTCGCGACAGTGCCGGCACTGTCGAAACGGGTGAAAATGGACCCCTCGGAAAAGTTGGGTTTTTTGCCATCTTTGGGTCCTGCCGGGACCCCCGATGAATGTTTGGGGGGTTTGGCCCACCTCCCGGGGCGGAAAAGTGTCGTTTCAGCAACTTGAAAAAATGCGATTTCGCGACAGTGCCGGCACTGTCGAAACGGGTGAAAATCGACCCCTCGGAAAAGTTGGGTTTTTTGCCATCTTTGGGTCCTGCCGGGACCCCCGATGAATGTTTGGGGGGTTTGGCCCACCTCCCGGGGCGGAAAAGTGTCGTTTCAGCAACTTGAAAAAATGCGATTTCGCGACAGTGCCGGCACTGTCGAAACGGGTGAAAATCGACCCCTCGGAAAAGTTGGGTTTTTTGCCATCTTTGGGTCCTGCCGGGACCCCCGATGAATGTTTGGGGGGTTTGGCCCACCTCCCGGGGCGGAAAAGTGTCGTTTCAGCAACTTGAAAAAATGCGATTTCGCGACAGTGCCGGCACTGTCGAAACGGGTGAAAATCGACCCCTCGGAAAAGTTGGGTTTTTTGCCATCTTTGGGTCCTGCCGGGACCCCCGATGAATGTTTGGGGGGTTTGGCCCACCTCCCGGGGCGGAAAAGTGTCGTTTCAGCAACTGGAAAAAATGCGATTTCGCGACAGTGCCGGCACTGTCGAAACGGGTGAAAATCGACCCCTCGGAAAAGTTGGGTTTTTTGCCATCTTTGGGTCCTGCCGGGACCCCCGATGAATGTTTGGGGGGTTTGGCCCACCTCCCGGGGCGGAAAAGTGTCGTTTCAGCAACTCGAAAAAATGCGATTTCGCGACAGTGCCGGCACTGTCGAAACGGGTGAAAATCGACCCCTCGGAAAAGTTGGGTTTTTTGCCATCTTTGGGTCCTGCCGGGACCCCCGATGAATGTTTGGGGGGTTTGGCCCACCTCCCGGGGCGGAAAAGTGTCGTTTCAGCAACTTGAAAAAATGCGATTTCGCGACAGTGCCGGCACTGTCGAAACGGGTGAAAATCGACCCCTCGGAAAAGTTGGGTTTTTTGCCATCTTTGGGTCCTGCCGGGACCCCCGATGAATGTTTGGGGGGTTTGGCCCACCTCCCGGGGCGGAAAAGTGTCGTTTCAGCAACTCGAAAAAATGCGATTTCGCGACAGTGCCGGCACTGTCGAAACGGGTGAAAATCGACCCCTCGGAAAAGTTGGGTTTTTTGCCATCTTTGGGTCCTGCCGGGACCCCCGATGAATGTTTGGGGGGTTTGGCCCACCTCCCGGGGCGGAAAAGTGTCGTTTCAGCAACTTGAAAAAATGCGATTTCGCGACAGTGCCGGCACTGTCGAAACGGGTGAAAATCGACCCCTCGGAAAAGTTGGGTTTTTTGCCATCTTTGGGTCCTGCCGGGACCCCCGATGAATGTTTGGGGGGTTTGGCCCACCTCCCGGGGCGGAAAAGTGTCGTTTCAGCAACTTGAAAAAATGCGATTTCGCGACAGTGCCGGCACTGTCGAAACGGGTGAAAATCGACCCCTCGGAAAAGTTGGGTTTTTTGCCATCTTTGGGTCCTGCCGGGACCCCCGATGAATGTTTGGGGGGTTTGGCCCACCTCCCGGGGCGGAAAAGTGTCGTTTCAGCAACTCGAAAAAATGCGATTTCGCGACAGTGCCGGCACTGTCGAAACGGGTGAAAATCGACCCCTCGGAAAAGTTGGGTTTTTTGCCATCTTTGGGTCCTGCCGGGACCCCCGATGAATGTTTGGGGGGTTTGGCCCACCTCCCGGGGCGGAAAAGTGTCGTTTCAGCAACTCGAAAAAATGCGATTTCGCGACAGTGCCGGCACTGTCGAAACGGGTGAAAATGGACCACTCGGAAAAGTTGGGTTTTTTGCCATCTTTGGGTCCTGCCGGGACCCCCGATGAATGTTTGAGGGGTTTGGCCCACCTCCCGGGGCGAAAAAGTGTCGTTTCAGCAACTTGAAAAAATGCGATTTCGCGACAGTGCCGGCACTGTCGAAACGGGTGAAAATGGACCCCTCGGAAAAGTTGGGTTTTTTGCCATCTTTGGGTCCTGCCGGGACCCCCGATGAATGTTTGGGGGGTTTGGCCCACCTCCCGGGGCGGAAAAGTGTCGTTTCAGCAACTTGAAAAAATGCGATTTCGCGACAGTGCCGGCACTGTCGAAACGGGTGAAAATCGACCCCTCGGAAAAGTTGGGTTTTTTGCCATCTTTGGGTCCTGCCGGGACCCCCGATGAATGTTTGGGGGGTTTGGCCCACCTCCCGGGGCGGAAAAGTGTCGTTTCAGCAACTCGAAAAAATGCGATTTCGCGACAGTGCCGGCACTGTCGAAACGGGTGAAAATCGACCCCTCGGAAAAGTTGGGTTTTTTGCCATCTTTGGGTCCTGCCGGGACCCCCGATGAATGTTTGGGGGGTTTGGCCCACCTCCCGGGGCGGAAAAGTGTCGTTTCAGCAACTGGAAAAAATGCGATTTCGCGACAGTGCCGGCACTGTCGAAACGGGTGAAAATCGACCCCTCGGAAAAGTTGGGTTTTTTGCCATCTTTGGGTCCTGCCGGGACCCCCGATGAATGTTTGGGGGGTTTGGCCCACCTCCCGGGGCGGAAAAGTGTCGTTTCAGCAACTCGAAAAAATGCGATTTCGCGACAGTGCCGGCACTGTCGAAACGGGTGAAAATCGACCCCTCGGAAAAGTTGGGTTTTTTGCCATCTTTGGGTCCTGCCGGGACCCCCGATGAATGTTTGGGGGGTTTGGCCCACCTCCCGGGGCGGAAAAGTGTCGTTTCAGCAACTCGAAAAAATGCGATTTCGCGACAGTGCCGGCACTGTCGAAACGGGTGAAAATCGACCCCTCGGAAAAGTTGGGTTTTTTGCCATCTTTGGGTCCTGCCGGGACCCCCGATGAATGTTTGGGGGGTTTGGCCCACCTCCCGGGGCGGAAAAGTGTCGTTTCAGCAACTCGAAAAAATGCGATTTCGCGACAGTGCCGGCACTGTCGAAACGGGTGAAAATCGACCCCTCGGAAAAGTTGGGTTCTTTGCCATCTTTGGGTCCTGCCGGGACCCCCGATGAATGTTTGGGGGGTTTGGCCCACCTCCCGGGGCGGAAAAGTGTCGTTTCAGCAACTTGAAAAAATGCGATTTCGCGACAGTGCCGGCACTGTCGAAACGGGTGAAAATGGACCCCTCGGAAAAGTTGGGTTTTTTGCCATCTTTGGGTCCTGCCGGGACCCCCGATGAATGTTTGGGGGGTTTGGCCCACCTCCCGGGGCGGAAAAGTGTCGTTTCAGCAACTCGAAAAAATGCGATTTCGCGACAGTCGAAACGGGTGAAAATGGACCCCTCGGAAAAGTTGGGTTTTTTGCCATCTTTGGGTCCTGCCGGGACCCCCGATGAATGTTTGGGGGGTTTGGCCCACCTCCCGGGGCGGAAAAGTGTCGTTTCAGCAACTTGAAAAAATGCGATTTCGCGACAGTGCCGGCACTGTCGAAACGGGTGAAAATCGACCCCTCGGAAAAGTTGGGTTTTTTGCCATCTTTGGGTCCTGCCGGGACCCCCGATGAATGTTTGGGGGGTTTGGCCCACCTCCCGGGGCGGAAAAGTGTCGTTTCAGCAACTCGAAAAAATGCGATTTCGCGACAGTGCCGGCACTGTCGAAACGGGTGAAAATCGACCCCTCGGAAAAGTTGGGTTTTTTGCCATCTTTGGGTCCTGCCGGGACCCCCGATGAATGTTTGGGGGGTTTGGCCCACCTCCCGGGGCGGAAAAGTGTCGTTTCAGCAACTCGAAAAAATGCGATTTCGCGACAGTGCCGGCACTGTCGAAACGGGTGAAAATCGACCCCTCGGAAAAGTTGGGTTCTTTGCCATCTTTGGGTCCTGCCGGGACCCCCGATGAATGTTTGGGGGGTTTGGCCCACCTCCCGGGGCGGAAAAGTGTCGTTTCAGCAACTTGAAAAAATGCGATTTCGCGACAGTGCCGGCACTGTCGAAACGGGTGAAAATCGACCCCTCGGAAAAGTTGGGTTTTTTGCCATCTTTGGGTCCTGCCGGGACCCCCGATGAATGTTTGGGGGGTTTGGCCCACCTCCCGGGGCGGAAAAGTGTCGTTTCAGCAACTCGAAAAAATGCGATTTCGCGACAGTGCCGGCACTGTCGAAACGGGTGAAAATGGACCACTCGGAAAAGTTGGGTTTTTTGCCATCTTTGGGTCCTGCCGGGACCCCCGATGAATGTTTGAGGGGTTTGGCCCACCTCCCGGGGCGAAAAAGTGTCGTTTCAGCAACTTGAAAAAATGCGATTTCGCGACAGTGCCGGCACTGTCGAAACGGGTGAAAATGGACCCCTCGGAAAAGTTGGGTTTTTTGCCATCTTTGGGTCCTGCCGGGACCCCCGATGAATGTTTGGGGGGTTTGGCCCACCTCCCGGGGCGGAAAAGTGTCGTTTCAGCAACTTGAAAAAATGCGATTTCGCGACAGTGCCGGCACTGTCGAAACGGGTGAAAATCGACCCCTCGGAAAAGTTGGGTTTTTTGCCATCTTTGGGTCCTGCCGGGACCCCCGATGAATGTTTGGGGGGTTTGGCCCACCTCCCGGGGCGGAAAAGTGTCGTTTCAGCAACTCGAAAAAATGCGATTTCGCGACAGTCGAAACGGGTGAAAATGGACCCCTCGGAAAAGTTGGGTTTTTTGCCATCTTTGGGTCCTGCCGGGACCCCCGATGAATGTTTGGGGGGTTTGGCCCACCTCCCGGGGCGGAAAAGTGTCGTTTCAGCAACTCAAAAAAATGCGATTTCGCGACAGTGCCGGCACTGTCGAAACGGGTGAAAATCGACCCCTCGGAAAAGTTGGGTTTTTTGCCATCTTTGGGTCCTGCCGGGACCCCCGATGAATGTTTGGGGGGTTTGGCCCACCTCCCGGGGCGGAAAAGTGTCGTTTCAGCAACTCGAAAAAATGCGATTTCGCGACAGTGCCGGCACTGTCGAAACGGGTGAAAATCGACCCCTCGGAAAAGTTGGGTTTTTTGCCATCTTTGGGTCCTGCCGGGACCCCCGATGAATGTTTGGGGGGTTTGGCCCACCTCCCGGGGCGGAAAAGTGTCGTTTCAGCAACTCGAAAAAATGCGATTTCGCGACAGTGCCGGCACTGTCGAAACGGGTGAAAATCGACCCCTCGGAAAAGTTGGGTTCTTTGCCATCTTTGGGTCCTGCCGGGACCCCCGATGAATGTTTGGGGGGTTTGGCCCACCTCCCGGGGCGGAAAAGTGTCGTTTCAGCAACTCGAAAAAATGCGATTTCGCGACAGTGCCGGCACTGTCGAAACGGGTGAAAATCGACCCCTCGGAAAAGTTGGGTTTTTTGCCATCTTTGGGTCCTGCCGGGACCCCCGATGAATGTTTGGGGGGTTTGGCCCACCTCCCGGGGCGGAAAAGTGTCGTTTCAGCAACTCGAAAAAATGCGATTTCGCGACAGTGCCGGCACTGTCGAAACGGGTGAAAATGGACCCCTCGGAAAAGTTGGGTTTTTTGCCATCTTTGGGTCCTGCCGGGACCCCCGATGAATGTTTGGGGGGTTTGGCCCACCTCCCGGGGCGGAAAAGTGTCGTTTCAGCAACTTGAAAAAATGCGATTTCGCGACAGTGCCGGCACTGTCGAAACGGGTGAAAATCGACCCCTCGGAAAAGTTGGGTTTTTTGCCATCTTTGGGTCCTGCCGGGACCCCCGATGAATGTTTGGGGGGTTTGGCCCACCTCCCGGGGCGGAAAAGTGTCGTTTCAGCAACTTGAAAAAATGCGATTTCGCGACAGTGCCGGCACTGTCGAAACGGGTGAAAATCGACCCCTCGGAAAAGTTGGGTTTTTTGCCATCTTTGGGTCCTGCCGGGACCCCCGATGAATGTTTGGGGGGTTTGGCCCACCTCCCGGGGCGGAAAAGTGTCGTTTCAGCAACTGGAAAAAATGCGATTTCGCGACAGTGCCGGCACTGTCGAAACGGGTGAAAATCGACCCCTCGGAAAAGTTGGGTTTTTTGCCATCTTTGGGTCCTGCCGGGACCCCCGATGAATGTTTGGGGGGTTTGGCCCACCTCCCGGGGCGGAAAAGTGTCGTTTCAGCAACTCGAAAAAATGCGATTTCGCGACAGTGCCGGCACTAATGCGATTTCGCGACAGTGCCGGCACTGTCGAAACGGGTGAAAATCGACCCCTCGGAAAAGTTGGGTTCTTTGCCATCTTTGGGTCCTGCCGGGACCCCCGATGAATGTTTGGGGGGTTTGGCCCACCTCCCGGGGCGGAAAAGTGTCGTTTCAGCAACTCGAAAAAATGCGATTTCGCGACAGTGCCGGCACTGTCGAAACGGGTGAAAATGGACCCCTCGGAAAAGTTGGGTTTTTTGCCATCTTTGGGTCCTGCCGGGACCCCCGATGAATGTTTGGGGGGTTTGGCCCACCTCCCGGGGCGGAAAAGTGTCGTTTCAGCAACTCGAAAAAATGCGATTTCGCGACAGTGCCGGCACTGTCGAAACGGGTGAAAATCGACCCCTCGGAAAAGTTGGGTTTTTTGCCATCTTTGGGTCCTGCCGGGACCCCCGATGAATGTTTGGGGGGTTTGGCCCACCTCCCGGGGCGGAAAAGTGTCGTTTCAGCAACTTGAAAAAATGCGATTTCGCGACAGTGCCGGCACTGTCGAAACGGGTGAAAATCGACCCCTCGGAAAAGTTGGGTTTTTTGCCATCTTTGGGTCCTGCCGGGACCCCCGATGAATGTTTGGGGGGTTTGGCCCACCTCCCGGGGCGGAAAAGTGTCGTTTCAGCAACTTGAAAAAATGCGATTTCACGACAGTGCCGGCACTGTCGAAACGGGTGAAAATCGACCCCTCGGAAAAGTTGGGTTTTTTGCCATCTTTGGGTCCTGCCGGGACCCCCGATGAATGTTTGGGGGGTTTGGCCCACCTCCCGGGCGGAAAAGTGTCGTTTCAGCAACTCGAAAAAATGCGATTTCGCGACAGTGCCGGCACTGTCGAAACGGGTGAAAATGGACCCCTCGGAAAAGTTGGGTTTTTTGCCATCTTTGGGTCCTGCCGGGACCCCCGATGAATGTTTGGGGGGTTTGGCCCACCTCCCGGGGCGGAAAAGTGTCGTTTCAGCAACTTGAAAAAATGCGATTTCGCGACAGTGCCGGCACTGTCGAAACGGGTGAAAATCGACCCCTCGGAAAAGTTGGGTTTTTTGCCATCTTTGGGTCCTGCCGGGACCCCCGATGAATGTTTGGGGGGTTTGGCCCACCTCCCGGGGCGGAAAAGTGTCGTTTCAGCAACTCGAAAAAATGCGATTTCGCGACAGTGCCGGCACTGTCGAAACGGGTGAAAATCGACCCCTCGGAAAAGTTGGGTTTTTTGCCATCTTTGGGTCCTGCCGGGACCCCCGATGAATGTTTGGGGGGTTTGGCCCACCTCCCGGGGCGGAAAAGTGTCGTTTCAGCAACTCGAAAAAATGCGATTTCGCGACAGTGCCGGCACTGTCGAAACGGGTGAAAATGGACCCCTCGGAAAAGTTGGGTTTTTTGCCATCTTTGGGTCCTGCCGGGACCCCCGATGAATGTTTGGGGGGTTTGGCCCACCTCCCGGGGCGGAAAAGTGTCGTTTCAGCAACTCGAAAAAATGCGATTTCGCGACAGTCGAAACGGGTGAAAATGGACCCCTCGGAAAAGTTGGGTTTTTTGCCATCTTTGGGTCCTGCCGGGACCCCCGATGAATGTTTGGGGGGTTTGGCCCACCTCCCGGGGCGGAAAAGTGTCGTTTCAGCAACTCGAAAAAATGCGATTTCGCGACAGTGCCGGCACTGTCGAAACGGGTGAAAATCGACCCCTCGGAAAAGTTGGGTTTTTTGCCATCTTTGGGTCATGCCGGGACCCCCGATGAATGTTTGGGGGGTTTGGCCCACCTCCCGGGGCGGAAAAGTGTCGTTTCAGCAACTCGAAAAAATGCGATTTCGCGACAGTGCCGGCACTGTCGAAACGGGTGAAAATCGACCCCTCGGAAAAGTTGGGTTTTTTGCCATCTTTGGGTCCTGCCGGGACCCCCGATGAATGTTTGGGGGGTTTGGCCCACCTCCCGGGGCGGAAAAGTGTCGTTTCAGCAACTCGAAAAAATGCGATTTCGCGACAGTGCCGGCACTGTCGAAACGGGTGAAAATCGACCCCTCGAAAAAGTTGGGTTTTTTGCCATCTTTGGGTCCTGCCGGGACCCCCGATGAATGTTTGGGGGGTTTGGCCCACCTCCCGGGGCGGAAAAGTGTCGTTTCAGCAACTTGAAAAAATGCGATTTCACGACAGTGCCGGCACTGTCGAAACGGGTGAAAATCGACCCCTCGGAAAAGTTGGGTTTTTTGCCATCTTTGGGTCCTGCCGGGACCCCCGATGAATGTTTGGGGGGTTTGGCCCACCTCCCGGGCGGAAAAGTGTCGTTTCAGCAACTCGAAAAAATGCGATTTCGCGACAGTGCCGGCACTGTCGAAACGGGTGAAAATGGACCCCTCGGAAAAGTTGGGTTTTTTGCCATCTTTGGGTCCTGCCGGGACCCCCGATGAATGTTTGGGGGGTTTGGCCCACCTCCCGGGGCGGAAAAGTGTCGTTTCAGCAACTTGAAAAAATGCGATTTCGCGACAGTGCCGGCACTGTCGAAACGGGTGAAAATCGACCCCTCGGAAAAGTTGGGTTTTTTGCCATCTTTGGGTCCTGCCGGGACCCCCGATGAATGTTTGGGGGGTTTGGCCCACCTCCCGGGGCGGAAAAGTGTCGTTTCAGCAACTCGAAAAAATGCGATTTCGCGACAGTGCCGGCACTGTCGAAACGGGTGAAAATCGACCCCTCGGAAAAGTTGGGTTTTTTGCCATCTTTGGGTCCTGCCGGGACCCCCGATGAATGTTTGGGGGGTTTGGCCCACCTCCCGGGGCGGAAAAGTGTCGTTTCAGCAACTCGAAAAAATGCGATTTCGCGACAGTGCCGGCACTGTCGAAACGGGTGAAAATGGACCCCTCGGAAAAGTTGGGTTTTTTGCCATCTTTGGGTCCTGCCGGGACCCCCGATGAATGTTTGGGGGGTTTGGCCCACCTCCCGGGGCGGAAAAGTGTCGTTTCAGCAACTCGAAAAAATGCGATTTCGCGACAGTCGAAACGGGTGAAAATGGACCCCTCGGAAAAGTTGGGTTTTTTGCCATCTTTGGGTCCTGCCGGGACCCCCGATGAATGTTTGGGGGGTTTGGCCCACCTCCCGGGGCGGAAAAGTGTCGTTTCAGCAACTCGAAAAAATGCGATTTCGCGACAGTGCCGGCACTGTCGAAACGGGTGAAAATCGACCCCTCGGAAAAGTTGGGTTTTTTGCCATCTTTGGGTCCTGCCGGGACCCCCGATGAATGTTTGGGGGGTTTGGCCCACCTCCCGGGGCGGAAAAGTGTCGTTTCAGCAACTCGAAAAAATGCGATTTCGCGACAGTGCCGGCACTGTCGAAACGGGTGAAAATCGACCCCTCGGAAAAGTTGGGTTTTTTGCCATCTTTGGGTCATGCCGGGACCCCCGATGAATGTTTGGGGGGTTTGGCCCACCTCCCGGGGCGGAAAAGTGTCGTTTCAGCAACTCGAAAAAATGCGATTTCGCGACAGTGCCGGCACTGTCGAAACGGGTGAAAATCGACCCCTCGGAAAAGTTGGGTTTTTTGCCATCTTTGGGTCCTGCCGGGACCCCCGATGAATGTTTGGGGGGTTTGGCCCACCTCCCGGGGCGGAAAAGTGTCGTTTCAGCAACTTGAAAAAATGCGATTTCGCGACAGTGCCGGCACTGTCGAAACGGGTGAAAATCGACCCCTCGGAAAAGTTGGGTTTTTTGCCATCTTTGGGTCCTGCCGGGACCCCCGATGAATGTTTGGGGGGTTTGGCCCACCTCCCGGGGCGGAAAAGTGTCGTTTCAGCAACTCGAAAAAATGCGATTTCGCGACAGTGCCGGCACTGTCGAAACGGGTGAAAATGGACCCCTCGGAAAAGTTGGGTTTTTTGCCATCTTTGGGTCCTGCCGGGACCCCCGATGAATGTTTGGGGGGTTTGGCCCACCTCCCGGGGCGGAAAAGTGTCGTTTCAGCAACTCGAAAAAATGCGATTTCGCGACAGTCGAAACGGGTGAAAATGGACCCCTCGGAAAAGTTGGGTTTTTTGCCATCTTTGGGTCCTGCCGGGACCCCCGATGAATGTTTGGGGGGTTTGGCCCACCTCCCGGGGCGGAAAAGTGTCGTTTCAGCAACTCGAAAAAATGCGATTTCGCGACAGTGCCGGCACTGTCGAAACGGGTGAAAATCGACCCCTCGGAAAAGTTGGGTTTTTTGCCATCTTTGGGTCATGCCGGGACCCCCGATGAATGTTTGGGGGGTTTGGCCCACCTCCCGGGGCGGAAAAGTGTCGTTTCAGCAACTCGAAAAAATGCGATTTCGCGACAGTGCCGGCACTGTCGAAACGGGTGAAAATCGACCCCTCGGAAAAGTTGGGTTTTTTGCCATCTTTGGGTCCTGCCGGGACCCCCGATGAATGTTTGGGGGGTTTGGCCCACCTCCCGGGGCGGAAAAGTGTCGTTTCAGCAACTTGAAAAAATGCGATTTCGCGACAGTGCCGGCACTGTCGAAACGGGTGAAAATCGACCCCTCGGAAAAGTTGGGTTTTTTGCCATCTTTGGGTCCTGCCGGGACCCCCGATGAATGTTTGGGGGGTTTGGCCCACCTCCCGGGGCGGAAAAGTGTCGTTTCAGCAACTCGAAAAAATGCGATTTCGCGACAGTGCCGGCACTGTCGAAACGGGTGAAAATCGACCCCTCGGAAAAGTTGGGTTTTTTGCCATCTTTGGGTCCTGCCGGGACCCCCGATGAATGTTTGGGGGGTTTGGCCCACCTCCCGGGGCGGAAAAGTGTCGTTTCAGCAACTCGAAAAAATGCGATTTCGCGACAGTGCCGGCACTGTCGAAACGGGTGAAAATGGACCCCTCGGAAAAGTTGGGTTTTTTGCCATCTTTGGGTCCTGCCGGGACCCCCGATGAATGTTTGGGGGGTTTGGCCCACCTCCCGGGGCGGAAAAGTGTCGTTTCAGCAACTCGAAAAAATGCGATTTCGCGACAGTCGAAACGGGTGAAAATGGACCCCTCGGAAAAGTTGGGTTTTTTGCCATCTTTGGGTCCTGCCGGGACCCCCGATGAATGTTTGGGGGGTTTGGCCCACCTCCCGGGGCGGAAAAGTGTCGTTTCAGCAACTCGAAAAAATGCGATTTCGCGACAGTGCCGGCACTGTCGAAACGGGTGAAAATCGACCCCTCGGAAAAGTTGGGTTTTTTGCCATCTTTGGGTCATGCCGGGACCCCCGATGAATGTTTGGGGGGTTTGGCCCACCTCCCGGGGCGGAAAAGTGTCGTTTCAGCAACTCGAAAAAATGCGATTTCGCGACAGTGCCGGCACTGTCGAAACGGGTGAAAATGGACCCCTCGGAAAAGTTGGGTTTTTTGCCATCTTTGGGTCCTGCCGGGACCCCCGATGAATGTTTGGGGGGTTTGGCCCACCTCCCGGGGCGGAAAAGTGTCGTTTCAGCAACTTGAAAAAATGCGATTTCGCGACAGTGCCGGCACTGTCGAAACGGGTGAAAATCGACCCCTCGGAAAAGTTGGGTTTTTTGCCATCTTTGGGTCCTGCCGGGACCCCCGATGAATGTTTGGGGGGTTTGGCCCACCTCCCGGGGCGGAAAAGTGTCGTTTCAGCAACTCGAAAAAATGCGATTTCGCGACAGTGCCGGCACTGTCGAAACGGGTGAAAATCGACCCCTCGGAAAAGTTGGGTTTTTTGCCATCTTTGGGTCCTGCCGGGACCCCCGATGAATGTTTGGGGGGTTTGGCCCACCTCCCGGGGCGGAAAAGTGTCGTTTCAGCAACTCGAAAAAATGCGATTTCGCGACAGTGCCGGCACTGTCGAAACGGGTGAAAATGGACCCCTCGGAAAAGTTGGGTTTTTTGCCATCTTTGGGTCCTGCCGGGACCCCCGATGAATGTTTGGGGGGTTTGGCCCACCTCCCGGGGCGGAAAAGTGTCGTTTCAGCAACTCGAAAAAATGCGATTTCGCGACAGTCGAAACGGGTGAAAATGGACCCCTCGGAAAAGTTGGGTTTTTTGCCATCTTTGGGTCCTGCCGGGACCCCCGATGAATGTTTGGGGGGTTTGGCCCACCTCCCGGGGCGGAAAAGTGTCGTTTCAGCAACTCGAAAAAATGCGATTTCGCGACAGTGCCGGCACTGTCGAAACGGGTGAAAATCGACCCCTCGGAAAAGTTGGGTTTTTTGCCATCTTTGGGTCATGCCGGGACCCCCGATGAATGTTTGGGGGGTTTGGCCCACCTCCCGGGGCGGAAAAGTGTCGTTTCAGCAACTCGAAAAAATGCGATTTCGCGACAGTGCCGGCACTGTCGAAACGGGTGAAAATCGACCCCTCGGAAAAGTTGGGTTTTTTGCCATCTTTGGGTCCTGCCGGGACCCCCGATGAATGTTTGGGGGGTTTGGCCCACCTCCCGGGGCGGAAAAGTGTCGTTTCAGCAACTCGAAAAAATGCGATTTCGCGACAGTGCCGGCACTGTCGAAACGGGTGAAAATCGACCCCTCGAAAAAGTTGGGTTTTTTGCCATCTTTGGGTCCTGCCGGGACCCCCGATGAATGTTTGGGGGGTTTGGCCCACCTCCCGGGGCGGAAAAGTGTCGTTTCAGCAACTTGAAAAAATGCGATTTCACGACAGTGCCGGCACTGTCGAAACGGGTGAAAATCGACCCCTCGGAAAAGTTGGGTTTTTTGCCATCTTTGGGTCCTGCCGGGACCCCCGATGAATGTTTGGGGGGTTTGGCCCACCTCCCGGGCGGAAAAGTGTCGTTTCAGCAACTCGAAAAAATGCGATTTCGCGACAGTGCCGGCACTGTCGAAACGGGTGAAAATGGACCCCTCGGAAAAGTTGGGTTTTTTGCCATCTTTGGGTCCTGCCGGGACCCCCGATGAATGTTTGGGGGGTTTGGCCCACCTCCCGGGGCGGAAAAGTGTCGTTTCAGCAACTTGAAAAAATGCGATTTCGCGACAGTGCCGGCACTGTCGAAACGGGTGAAAATCGACCCCTCGGAAAAGTTGGGTTTTTTGCCATCTTTGGGTCCTGCCGGGACCCCCGATGAATGTTTGGGGGGTTTGGCCCACCTCCCGGGGCGGAAAAGTGTCGTTTCAGCAACTCGAAAAAATGCGATTTCGCGACAGTGCCGGCACTGTCGAAACGGGTGAAAATCGACCCCTCGGAAAAGTTGGGTTTTTTGCCATCTTTGGGTCCTGCCGGGACCCCCGATGAATGTTTGGGGGGTTTGGCCCACCTCCCGGGGCGGAAAAGTGTCGTTTCAGCAACTCGAAAAAATGCGATTTCGCGACAGTGCCGGCACTGTCGAAACGGGTGAAAATGGACCCCTCGGAAAAGTTGGGTTTTTTGCCATCTTTGGGTCCTGCCGGGACCCCCGATGAATGTTTGGGGGGTTTGGCCCACCTCCCGGGGCGGAAAAGTGTCGTTTCAGCAACTCGAAAAAATGCGATTTCGCGACAGTCGAAACGGGTGAAAATGGACCCCTCGGAAAAGTTGGGTTTTTTGCCATCTTTGGGTCCTGCCGGGACCCCCGATGAATGTTTGGGGGGTTTGGCCCACCTCCCGGGGCGGAAAAGTGTCGTTTCAGCAACTCGAAAAAATGCGATTTCGCGACAGTGCCGGCACTGTCGAAACGGGTGAAAATCGACCCCTCGGAAAAGTTGGGTTTTTTGCCATCTTTGGGTCCTGCCGGGACCCCCGATGAATGTTTGGGGGGTTTGGCCCACCTCCCGGGGCGGAAAAGTGTCGTTTCAGCAACTCGAAAAAATGCGATTTCGCGACAGTGCCGGCACTGTCGAAACGGGTGAAAATCGACCCCTCGGAAAAGTTGGGTTTTTTGCCATCTTTGGGTCCTGCCGGGACCCCCGATGAATGTTTGGGGGGTTTGGCCCACCTCCCGGGGCGGAAAAGTGTCGTTTCAGCAACTCGAAAAAATGCGATTTCGCGACAGTGCCGGCACTGTCGAAACGGGTGAAAATCGACCCCTCGGAAAAGTTGGGTTCTTTGCCATCTTTGGGTCCTGCCGGGACCCCCGATGAATGTTTGGGGGGTTTGGCCCACCTCCCGGGGCGGAAAAGTGTCGTTTCAGCAACTCGAAAAAATGCGATTTCGCGACAGTGCCGGCACTGTCGAAACGGGTGAAAATCGACCCCTCGGAAAAGTTGGGTTTTTTGCCATCTTTGGGTCCTGCCGGGACCCCCGATGAATGTTTGGGGGGTTTGGCCCACCTCCCGGGGCGGAAAAGTGTCGTTTCAGCAACTCGAAAAAATGCGATTTCGCGACAGTGCCGGCACTGTCGAAACGGGTGAAAATCGACCCCTCGGAAAAGTTGGGTTCTTTGCCATCTTTGGGTCCTGCCGGGACCCCCGATGAATGTTTGGGGGGTTTGGCCCACCTCCCGGGGCGGAAAAGTGTCGTTTCAGCAACTCGAAAAAATGCGATTTCGCGACAGTGCCGGCACTGTCGAAACGGGTGAAAATGGACCCCTCGGAAAAGTTGGGTTTTTTGCCATCTTTGGGTCCTGCCGGGACCCCCGATGAATGTTTGGGGGGTTTGGCCCACCTCCCGGGGCGGAAAAGTGTCGTTTCAGCAACTCGAAAAAATGCGATTTCGCGACAGTGCCGGCACTGTCGAAACGGGTGAAAATCGACCCCTCGGAAAAGTTGGGTTTTTTGCCATCTTTGGGTCCTGCCGGGACCCCCGATGAATGTTTGGGGGGTTTGGCCCACCTCCCGGGGCGGAAAAGTGTCGTTTCAGCAACTTGAAAAAATGCGATTTCGCGACAGTGCCGGCACTGTCGAAACGGGTGAAAATCGACCCCTCGGAAAAGTTGGGTTTTTTGCCATCTTTGGGTCCTGCCGGGACCCCCGATGAATGTTTGGGGGGTTTGGCCCACCTCCCGGGGCGGAAAAGTGTCGTTTCAGCAACTTGAAAAAATGCGATTTCACGACAGTGCCGGCACTGTCGAAACGGGTGAAAATCGACCCCTCGGAAAAGTTGGGTTTTTTGCCATCTT
The DNA here is from genome assembly GCF_027744805.1 of Dunckerocampus dactyliophorus. Lineage (NCBI taxonomy): Eukaryota > Metazoa > Chordata > Actinopteri > Syngnathiformes > Syngnathidae > Dunckerocampus > Dunckerocampus dactyliophorus. The sequence goes on along the minus strand of NW_026559885.1, from coordinate 54,777 downwards.
TGGGTCCTGCCGGGACCCCCGATGAATGTTTGGGGGGTTTGGCCCACCTCCCGGGCGGAAAAGTGTCGTTTCAGCAACTCGAAAAAATGCGATTTCGCGACAGTGCCGGCACTGTCGAAACGGGTGAAAATGGACCCCTCGGAAAAGTTGGGTTTTTTGCCATCTTTGGGTCCTGCCGGGACCCCCGATGAATGTTTGGGGGGTTTGGCCCACCTCCCGGGGCGGAAAAGTGTCGTTTCAGCAACTTGAAAAAATGCGATTTCGCGACAGTGCCGGCACTGTCGAAACGGGTGAAAATCGACCCCTCGGAAAAGTTGGGTTTTTTGCCATCTTTGGGTCCTGCCGGGACCCCCGATGAATGTTTGGGGGGTTTGGCCCACCTCCCGGGGCGGAAAAGTGTCGTTTCAGCAACTCGAAAAAATGCGATTTCGCGACAGTGCCGGCACTGTCGAAACGGGTGAAAATCGACCCCTCGGAAAAGTTGGGTTTTTTGCCATCTTTGGGTCCTGCCGGGACCCCCGATGAATGTTTGGGGGGTTTGGCCCACCTCCCGGGGCGGAAAAGTGTCGTTTCAGCAACTCGAAAAAATGCGATTTCGCGACAGTGCCGGCACTGTCGAAACGGGTGAAAATGGACCCCTCGGAAAAGTTGGGTTTTTTGCCATCTTTGGGTCCTGCCGGGACCCCCGATGAATGTTTGGGGGGTTTGGCCCACCTCCCGGGGCGGAAAAGTGTCGTTTCAGCAACTCGAAAAAATGCGATTTCGCGACAGTCGAAACGGGTGAAAATGGACCCCTCGGAAAAGTTGGGTTTTTTGCCATCTTTGGGTCCTGCCGGGACCCCCGATGAATGTTTGGGGGGTTTGGCCCACCTCCCGGGGCGGAAAAGTGTCGTTTCAGCAACTCGAAAAAATGCGATTTCGCGACAGTGCCGGCACTGTCGAAACGGGTGAAAATCGACCCCTCGGAAAAGTTGGGTTTTTTGCCATCTTTGGGTCATGCCGGGACCCCCGATGAATGTTTGGGGGGTTTGGCCCACCTCCCGGGGCGGAAAAGTGTCGTTTCAGCAACTCGAAAAAATGCGATTTCGCGACAGTGCCGGCACTGTCGAAACGGGTGAAAATCGACCCCTCGGAAAAGTTGGGTTTTTTGCCATCTTTGGGTCCTGCCGGGACCCCCGATGAATGTTTGGGGGGTTTGGCCCACCTCCCGGGGCGGAAAAGTGTCGTTTCAGCAACTCGAAAAAATGCGATTTCGCGACAGTGCCGGCACTGTCGAAACGGGTGAAAATCGACCCCTCGAAAAAGTTGGGTTTTTTGCCATCTTTGGGTCCTGCCGGGACCCCCGATGAATGTTTGGGGGGTTTGGCCCACCTCCCGGGGCGGAAAAGTGTCGTTTCAGCAACTTGAAAAAATGCGATTTCACGACAGTGCCGGCACTGTCGAAACGGGTGAAAATCGACCCCTCGGAAAAGTTGGGTTTTTTGCCATCTTTGGGTCCTGCCGGGACCCCCGATGAATGTTTGGGGGGTTTGGCCCACCTCCCGGGCGGAAAAGTGTCGTTTCAGCAACTCGAAAAAATGCGATTTCGCGACAGTGCCGGCACTGTCGAAACGGGTGAAAATGGACCCCTCGGAAAAGTTGGGTTTTTTGCCATCTTTGGGTCCTGCCGGGACCCCCGATGAATGTTTGGGGGGTTTGGCCCACCTCCCGGGGCGGAAAAGTGTCGTTTCAGCAACTTGAAAAAATGCGATTTCGCGACAGTGCCGGCACTGTCGAAACGGGTGAAAATCGACCCCTCGGAAAAGTTGGGTTTTTTGCCATCTTTGGGTCCTGCCGGGACCCCCGATGAATGTTTGGGGGGTTTGGCCCACCTCCCGGGGCGGAAAAGTGTCGTTTCAGCAACTCGAAAAAATGCGATTTCGCGACAGTGCCGGCACTGTCGAAACGGGTGAAAATCGACCCCTCGGAAAAGTTGGGTTTTTTGCCATCTTTGGGTCCTGCCGGGACCCCCGATGAATGTTTGGGGGGTTTGGCCCACCTCCCGGGGCGGAAAAGTGTCGTTTCAGCAACTCGAAAAAATGCGATTTCGCGACAGTGCCGGCACTGTCGAAACGGGTGAAAATGGACCCCTCGGAAAAGTTGGGTTTTTTGCCATCTTTGGGTCCTGCCGGGACCCCCGATGAATGTTTGGGGGGTTTGGCCCACCTCCCGGGGCGGAAAAGTGTCGTTTCAGCAACTCGAAAAAATGCGATTTCGCGACAGTCGAAACGGGTGAAAATGGACCCCTCGGAAAAGTTGGGTTTTTTGCCATCTTTGGGTCCTGCCGGGACCCCCGATGAATGTTTGGGGGGTTTGGCCCACCTCCCGGGGCGGAAAAGTGTCGTTTCAGCAACTCGAAAAAATGCGATTTCGCGACAGTGCCGGCACTGTCGAAACGGGTGAAAATCGACCCCTCGGAAAAGTTGGGTTTTTTGCCATCTTTGGGTCCTGCCGGGACCCCCGATGAATGTTTGGGGGGTTTGGCCCACCTCCCGGGGCGGAAAAGTGTCGTTTCAGCAACTCGAAAAAATGCGATTTCGCGACAGTGCCGGCACTGTCGAAACGGGTGAAAATCGACCCCTCGGAAAAGTTGGGTTTTTTGCCATCTTTGGGTCCTGCCGGGACCCCCGATGAATGTTTGGGGGGTTTGGCCCACCTCCCGGGGCGGAAAAGTGTCGTTTCAGCAACTCGAAAAAATGCGATTTCGCGACAGTGCCGGCACTGTCGAAACGGGTGAAAATCGACCCCTCGGAAAAGTTGGGTTCTTTGCCATCTTTGGGTCCTGCCGGGACCCCCGATGAATGTTTGGGGGGTTTGGCCCACCTCCCGGGGCGGAAAAGTGTCGTTTCAGCAACTCGAAAAAATGCGATTTCGCGACAGTGCCGGCACTGTCGAAACGGGTGAAAATCGACCCCTCGGAAAAGTTGGGTTTTTTGCCATCTTTGGGTCCTGCCGGGACCCCCGATGAATGTTTGGGGGGTTTGGCCCACCTCCCGGGGCGGAAAAGTGTCGTTTCAGCAACTCGAAAAAATGCGATTTCGCGACAGTGCCGGCACTGTCGAAACGGGTGAAAATCGACCCCTCGGAAAAGTTGGGTTCTTTGCCATCTTTGGGTCCTGCCGGGACCCCCGATGAATGTTTGGGGGGTTTGGCCCACCTCCCGGGGCGGAAAAGTGTCGTTTCAGCAACTCGAAAAAATGCGATTTCGCGACAGTGCCGGCACTGTCGAAACGGGTGAAAATGGACCCCTCGGAAAAGTTGGGTTTTTTGCCATCTTTGGGTCCTGCCGGGACCCCCGATGAATGTTTGGGGGGTTTGGCCCACCTCCCGGGGCGGAAAAGTGTCGTTTCAGCAACTCGAAAAAATGCGATTTCGCGACAGTGCCGGCACTGTCGAAACGGGTGAAAATCGACCCCTCGGAAAAGTTGGGTTTTTTGCCATCTTTGGGTCCTGCCGGGACCCCCGATGAATGTTTGGGGGGTTTGGCCCACCTCCCGGGGCGGAAAAGTGTCGTTTCAGCAACTTGAAAAAATGCGATTTCGCGACAGTGCCGGCACTGTCGAAACGGGTGAAAATCGACCCCTCGGAAAAGTTGGGTTTTTTGCCATCTTTGGGTCCTGCCGGGACCCCCGATGAATGTTTGGGGGGTTTGGCCCACCTCCCGGGGCGGAAAAGTGTCGTTTCAGCAACTCGAAAAAATGCGATTTCGCGACAGTGCCGGCACTGTCGAAACGGGTGAAAATGGACCCCTCGGAAAAGTTGGGTTTTTTGCCATCTTTGGGTCCTGCCGGGACCCCCGATGAATGTTTGGGGGGTTTGGCCCACCTCCCGGGGCGGAAAAGTGTCGTTTCAGCAACTCGAAAAAATGCGATTTCGCGACAGTGCCGGCACTGTCGAAACGGGTGAAAATCGACCCCTCGGAAAAGTTGGGTGTTTTGCCATCTTTGGGTCCTGCCGGGACCCCCGATTAATGTTTGGGGGGTTTGGCCCACCTCCCGGGCCGGAAAAGTGTCGTTTCAGCAACTCGAAAAAATGCGATTTCGCGACAGTGCCGGCACTGTCGAAACGGGTGAAAATCGACCCCTCGAAAAAGTTGGGTTTTTTGCCATCTTTGGGTCCTGCCGGGACCCCCGATGAATGTTTGGGGGGTTTGGCCCACCTCCCGGGGCGGAAAAGTGTCGTTTCAGCAACTTGAAAAAATGCGATTTCACGACAGTGCCGGCACTGTCGAAACGGGTGAAAATCGACCCCTCGGAAAAGTTGGGTTTTTTGCCATCTTTGGGTCCTGCCGGGACCCCCGATGAATGTTTGGGGGGTTTGGCCCACCTCCCGGGCGGAAAAGTGTCGTTTCAGCAACTCGAAAAAATGCGATTTCGCGACAGTGCCGGCACTGTCGAAACGGGTGAAAATGGACCCCTCGGAAAAGTTGGGTTTTTTGCCATCTTTGGGTCCTGCCGGGACCCCCGATGAATGTTTGGGGGGTTTGGCCCACCTCCCGGGGCGGAAAAGTGTCGTTTCAGCAACTTGAAAAAATGCGATTTCGCGACAGTGCCGGCACTGTCGAAACGGGTGAAAATCGACCCCTCGGAAAAGTTGGGTTTTTTGCCATCTTTGGGTCCTGCCGGGACCCCCGATGAATGTTTGGGGGGTTTGGCCCACCTCCCGGGGCGGAAAAGTGTCGTTTCAGCAACTCGAAAAAATGCGATTTCGCGACAGTGCCGGCACTGTCGAAACGGGTGAAAATCGACCCCTCGGAAAAGTTGGGTTTTTTGCCATCTTTGGGTCCTGCCGGGACCCCCGATGAATGTTTGGGGGGTTTGGCCCACCTCCCGGGGCGGAAAAGTGTCGTTTCAGCAACTCGAAAAAATGCGATTTCGCGACAGTGCCGGCACTGTCGAAACGGGTGAAAATGGACCCCTCGGAAAAGTTGGGTTTTTTGCCATCTTTGGGTCCTGCCGGGACCCCCGATGAATGTTTGGGGGGTTTGGCCCACCTCCCGGGGCGGAAAAGTGTCGTTTCAGCAACTCGAAAAAATGCGATTTCGCGACAGTCGAAACGGGTGAAAATGGACCCCTCGGAAAAGTTGGGTTTTTTGCCATCTTTGGGTCCTGCCGGGACCCCCGATGAATGTTTGGGGGGTTTGGCCCACCTCCCGGGGCGGAAAAGTGTCGTTTCAGCAACTCGAAAAAATGCGATTTCGCGACAGTGCCGGCACTGTCGAAACGGGTGAAAATCGACCCCTCGGAAAAGTTGGGTTTTTTGCCATCTTTGGGTCCTGCCGGGACCCCCGATGAATGTTTGGGGGGTTTGGCCCACCTCCCGGGGCGGAAAAGTGTCGTTTCAGCAACTCGAAAAAATGCGATTTCGCGACAGTGCCGGCACTGTCGAAACGGGTGAAAATCGACCCCTCGGAAAAGTTGGGTTTTTTGCCATCTTTGGGTCCTGCCGGGACCCCCGATGAATGTTTGGGGGGTTTGGCCCACCTCCCGGGGCGGAAAAGTGTCGTTTCAGCAACTCGAAAAAATGCGATTTCGCGACAGTGCCGGCACTGTCGAAACGGGTGAAAATCGACCCCTCGGAAAAGTTGGGTTCTTTGCCATCTTTGGGTCCTGCCGGGACCCCCGATGAATGTTTGGGGGGTTTGGCCCACCTCCCGGGGCGGAAAAGTGTCGTTTCAGCAACTCGAAAAAATGCGATTTCGCGACAGTGCCGGCACTGTCGAAACGGGTGAAAATCGACCCCTCGGAAAAGTTGGGTTTTTTGCCATCTTTGGGTCCTGCCGGGACCCCCGATGAATGTTTGGGGGGTTTGGCCCACCTCCCGGGGCGGAAAAGTGTCGTTTCAGCAACTCGAAAAAATGCGATTTCGCGACAGTGCCGGCACTGTCGAAACGGGTGAAAATCGACCCCTCGGAAAAGTTGGGTTCTTTGCCATCTTTGGGTCCTGCCGGGACCCCCGATGAATGTTTGGGGGGTTTGGCCCACCTCCCGGGGCGGAAAAGTGTCGTTTCAGCAACTCGAAAAAATGCGATTTCGCGACAGTGCCGGCACTGTCGAAACGGGTGAAAATGGACCCCTCGGAAAAGTTGGGTTTTTTGCCATCTTTGGGTCCTGCCGGGACCCCCGATGAATGTTTGGGGGGTTTGGCCCACCTCCCGGGGCGGAAAAGTGTCGTTTCAGCAACTCGAAAAAATGCGATTTCGCGACAGTGCCGGCACTGTCGAAACGGGTGAAAATCGACCCCTCGGAAAAGTTGGGTTTTTTGCCATCTTTGGGTCCTGCCGGGACCCCCGATGAATGTTTGGGGGGTTTGGCCCACCTCCCGGGGCGGAAAAGTGTCGTTTCAGCAACTTGAAAAAATGCGATTTCGCGACAGTGCCGGCACTGTCGAAACGGGTGAAAATCGACCCCTCGGAAAAGTTGGGTTTTTTGCCATCTTTGGGTCCTGCCGGGACCCCCGATGAATGTTTGGGGGGTTTGGCCCACCTCCCGGGGCGGAAAAGTGTCGTTTCAGCAACTCGAAAAAATGCGATTTCGCGACAGTGCCGGCACTGTCGAAACGGGTGAAAATGGACCCCTCGGAAAAGTTGGGTTTTTTGCCATCTTTGGGTCCTGCCGGGACCCCCGATGAATGTTTGGGGGGTTTGGCCCACCTCCCGGGGCGGAAAAGTGTCGTTTCAGCAACTCGAAAAAATGCGATTTCGCGACAGTGCCGGCACTGTCGAAACGGGTGAAAATCGACCCCTCGGAAAAGTTGGGTGTTTTGCCATCTTTGGGTCCTGCCGGGACCCCCGATTAATGTTTGGGGGGTTTGGCCCACCTCCCGGGCCGGAAAAGTGTCGTTTCAGCAACTCGAAAAAATGCGATTTCGCGACAGTGCCCGGCACTGTCGAAACGGGTGAAAATCGACCCCTCGGAAAAGTTGGGTTTTTTGCCATCTTTGGGTCATGCCGGGACCCCCGATGAATGTTTGGGGGGTTTGGCCCACCTCCCGGGGCGGAAAAGTGTCGTTTCAGCAACTCGAAAAAATGCGATTTCGCGACAGTGCCGGCACTGTCGAAACGGGTGAAAATCGACCCCTCGGAAAAGTTGGGTTTTTTGCCATCTTTGGGTCCTGCCGGGACCCCCGATGAATGTTTGGGGGGTTTGGCCCACCTCCCGGGGCGGAAAAGTGTCGTTTCAGCAACTCGAAAAAATGCGATTTCGCGACAGTGCCGGCACTGTCGAAACGGGTGAAAATGGACCCCTCGGAAAAGTTGGGTTTTTTGCCATCTTTGGGTCCTGCCGGGACCCCCGATGAATGTTTGGGGGGTTTGGCCCACCTCCCGGGGCGGAAAAGTGTCGTTTCAGCAACTTGAAAAAATGCGATTTCGCGACAGTGCCGGCACTGTCGAAACGGGTGAAAATGGACCCCTCGGAAAAGTTGGGTTTTTTGCCATCTTTGGGTCCTGCCGGGACCCCCGATGAATGTTTGGGGGGTTTGGCCCACCTCCCGGGGCGGAAAAGTGTCGTTTCAGCAACTCGAAAAAATGCGATTTCGCGACAGTGCCGGCACTGTCGAAACGGGTGAAAATGGACCCCTCGGAAAAGTTGGGTTTTTTGCCATCTTTGGGTCCTGCCGGGACCCCCGATGAATGTTTGGGGGGTTTGGCCCACCTCCCGGGGCGGAAAAGTGTCGTTTCAGCAACTCGAAAAAATGCGATTTCGCGACAGTGCCGGCACTGTCGAAACGGGTGAAAATCGACCCCTCGGAAAAGTTGGGTGTTTTGCCATCTTTGGGTCCTGCCGGGACCCCCGATGAATGTTTGGGGGGTTTGGCCCACCTCCCGGGCCGGAAAAGTGTCGTTTCAGCAACTCGAAAAAATGCGATTTCGCGACAGTGCCCGGCACTGTCGAAACGGGTGAAAATCGACCCCTCGGAAAAGTTGGGTTTTTTGCCATCTTTGGGTCATGCCGGGACCCCCGATGAATGTTTGGGGGGTTTGGCCCACCTCCCGGGGCGGAAAAGTGTCGTTTCAGCAACTCGAAAAAATGCGATTTCGCGACAGTGCCGGCACTGTCGAAACGGGTGAAAATCGACCCCTCGGAAAAGTTGGGTTTTTTGCCATCTTTGGGTCCTGCCGGGACCCCCGATGAATGTTTGGGGGGTTTGGCCCACCTCCCGGGGCGGAAAAGTGTCGTTTCAGCAACTCGAAAAAATGCGATTTCGCGACAGTGCCGGCACTGTCGAAACGGGTGAAAATCGACCCCTCGAAAAAGTTGGGTTTTTTGCCATCTTTGGGTCCTGCCGGGACCCCCGATGAATGTTTGGGGGGTTTGGCCCACCTCCCGGGGCGGAAAAGTGTCGTTTCAGCAACTTGAAAAAATGCGATTTCACGACAGTGCCGGCACTGTCGAAACGGGTGAAAATCGACCCCTCGGAAAAGTTGGGTTTTTTGCCATCTTTGGGTCCTGCCGGGACCCCCGATGAATGTTTGGGGGGTTTGGCCCACCTCCCGGGGCGGAAAAGTGTCGTTTCAGCAACTCGAAAAAATGCGATTTCGCGACAGTGCCGGCACTGTCGAAACGGGTGAAAATGGACCCCTCGGAAAAGTTGGGTTTTTTGCCATCTTTGGGTCCTGCCGGGACCCCCGATGAATGTTTGGGGGGTTTGGCCCACCTCCCGGGGCGGAAAAGTGTCGTTTCAGCAACTTGAAAAAATGCGATTTCGCGACAGTGCCGGCACTGTCGAAACGGGTGAAAATCGACCCCTCGGAAAAGTTGGGTTTTTTGCCATCTTTGGGTCCTGCCGGGACCCCCGATGAATGTTTGGGGGGTTTGGCCCACCTCCCGGGGCGGAAAAGTGTCGTTTCAGCAACTCGAAAAAATGCGATTTCGCGACAGTGCCGGCACTGTCGAAACGGGTGAAAATCGACCCCTCGGAAAAGTTGGGTTTTTTGCCATCTTTGGGTCCTGCCGGGACCCCCGATGAATGTTTGGGGGGTTTGGCCCACCTCCCGGGGCGGAAAAGTGTCGTTTCAGCAACTCGAAAAAATGCGATTTCGCGACAGTGCCGGCACTGTCGAAACGGGTGAAAATGGACCCCTCGGAAAAGTTGGGTTTTTTGCCATCTTTGGGTCCTGCCGGGACCCCCGATGAATGTTTGGGGGGTTTGGCCCACCTCCCGGGGCGGAAAAGTGTCGTTTCAGCAACTCGAAAAAATGCGATTTCGCGACAGTCGAAACGGGTGAAAATGGACCCCTCGGAAAAGTTGGGTTTTTTGCCATCTTTGGGTCCTGCCGGGACCCCCGATGAATGTTTGGGGGGTTTGGCCCACCTCCCGGGGCGGAAAAGTGTCGTTTCAGCAACTCGAAAAAATGCGATTTCGCGACAGTGCCGGCACTGTCGAAACGGGTGAAAATCGACCCCTCGGAAAAGTTGGGTTTTTTGCCATCTTTGGGTCCTGCCGGGACCCCCGATGAATGTTTGGGGGGTTTGGCCCACCTCCCGGGGCGGAAAAGTGTCGTTTCAGCAACTCGAAAAAATGCGATTTCGCGACAGTGCCGGCACTGTCGAAACGGGTGAAAATCGACCCCTCGGAAAAGTTGGGTTTTTTGCCATCTTTGGGTCCTGCCGGGACCCCCGATGAATGTTTGGGGGGTTTGGCCCACCTCCCGGGGCGGAAAAGTGTCGTTTCAGCAACTCGAAAAAATGCGATTTCGCGACAGTGCCGGCACTGTCGAAACGGGTGAAAATCGACCCCTCGGAAAAGTTGGGTTCTTTGCCATCTTTGGGTCCTGCCGGGACCCCCGATGAATGTTTGGGGGGTTTGGCCCACCTCCCGGGGCGGAAAAGTGTCGTTTCAGCAACTCGAAAAAATGCGATTTCGCGACAGTGCCGGCACTGTCGAAACGGGTGAAAATCGACCCCTCGGAAAAGTTGGGTTTTTTGCCATCTTTGGGTCCTGCCGGGACCCCCGATGAATGTTTGGGGGGTTTGGCCCACCTCCCGGGGCGGAAAAGTGTCGTTTCAGCAACTCGAAAAAATGCGATTTCGCGACAGTGCCGGCACTGTCGAAACGGGTGAAAATGGACCCCTCGGAAAAGTTGGGTTTTTTGCCATCTTTGGGTCCTGCCGGGACCCCCGATGAATGTTTGGGGGGTTTGGCCCACCTCCCGGGGCGGAAAAGTGTCGTTTCAGCAACTTGAAAAAATGCGATTTCGCGACAGTGCCGGCACTGTCGAAACGGGTGAAAATGGACCCCTCGGAAAAGTTGGGTTTTTTGCCATCTTTGGGTCCTGCCGGGACCCCCGATGAATGTTTGGGGGGTTTGGCCCACCTCCCGGGGTGGAAAAGTGTCGTTTCAGCAACTTGAAAAAATGCGATTTCGCGACAGTGCCGGCACTGTCGAAACGGGTGAAAATCGACCCCTCGGAAAAGTTGGGTTTTTTGCCATCTTTGGGTCCTGCCGGGACCCCCGATGAATGTTTGGGGGGTTTGGCCCACCTCCCGGGGCGGAAAAGTGTCGTTTCAGCAACTCGAAAAAATGCGATTTCGCGACAGTGCCGGCACTGTCGAAACGGGTGAAAATGGACCCCTCGGAAAAGTTGGGTTTTTTGCCATCTTTGGGTCCTGCCGGGACCCCCGATGAATGTTTGGGGGGTTTGGCCCACCTCCCGGGGCGGAAAAGTGTCGTTTCAGCAACTTGAAAAAATGCGATTTCGCGACAGTGCCGGCACTGTCGAAACGGGTGAAAATGGACCCCTCGGAAAAGTTGGGTTTTTTGCCATCTTTGGGTCCTGCCGGGACCCCCGATGAATGTTTGGGGGGTTTGGCCCACCTCCCGGGGCGGAAAAGTGTCGTTTCAGCAACTCGAAAAAATGCGATTTCGCGACAGTGCCGGCACTGTCGAAACGGGTGAAAATGGACCCCTCGGAAAAGTTGGGTTTTTTGCCATCTTTGGGTCCTGCCGGGACCCCCGATGAATGTTTGGGGGGTTTGGCCCACCTCCCGGGGCGGAAAAGTGTCGTTTCAGCAACTCGAAAAAATGCGATTTCGCGACAGTGCCGGCACTGTCGAAACGGGTGAAAATCGACCCCTCGGAAAAGTTGGGTGTTTTGCCATCTTTGGGTCCTGCCGGGACCCCCGATGAATGTTTGGGGGGTTTGGCCCACCTCCCGGGCCGGAAAAGTGTCGTTTCAGCAACTCGAAAAAATGCGATTTCGCGACAGTGCCCGGCACTGTCGAAACGGGTGAAAATCGACCCCTCGGAAAAGTTGGGTTTTTTGCCATCTTTGGGTCATGCCGGGACCCCCGATGAATGTTTGGGGGGTTTGGCCCACCTCCCGGGGCGGAAAAGTGTCGTTTCAGCAACTCGAAAAAATGCGATTTCGCGACAGTGCCGGCACTGTCGAAACGGGTGAAAATCGACCCCTCGGAAAAGTTGGGTTTTTTGCCATCTTTGGGTCCTGCCGGGACCCCCGATGAATGTTTGGGGGGTTTGGCCCACCTCCCGGGGCGGAAAAGTGTCGTTTCAGCAACTCGAAAAAATGCGATTTCGCGACAGTGCCGGCACTGTCGAAACGGGTGAAAATCGACCCCTCGAAAAAGTTGGGTTTTTTGCCATCTTTGGGTCCTGCCGGGACCCCCGATGAATGTTTGGGGGGTTTGGCCCACCTCCCGGGGCGGAAAAGTGTCGTTTCAGCAACTTGAAAAAATGCGATTTCACGACAGTGCCGGCACTGTCGAAACGGGTGAAAATCGACCCCTCGGAAAAGTTGGGTTTTTTGCCATCTTTGGGTCCTGCGATGAATGTTTGGGGGGTTTGGCCCACCTCCCGGGGCGGAAAAGTGTCGTTTCAGCAACTTGAAAAAATGCGATTTCGCGACAGTGCCGGCACTGTCGAAACGGGTGAAAATCGACCCCTCGGAAAAGTTGGGTTTTTTGCCATCTTTGGGTCCTGCCGGGACCCCCGATGAATGTTTGGGGGGTTTGGCCCACCTCCCGGGGCGGAAAAGTGTCGTTTCAGCAACTCGAAAAAATGCGATTTCGCGACAGTGCCGGCACTGTCGAAACGGGTGAAAATCGACCCCTCGGAAAAGTTGGGTTTTTTGCCATCTTTGGGTCCTGCCGGGACCCCCGATGAATGTTTGGGGGGTTTGGCCCACCTCCCGCGGCAGAAAAGTGTCGTTTCAGCAACTCGAAAAAATGCGATTTCGCGACAGTGCCGGCACTGTCGAAACGGGTGAAAATCGACCCCTCGGAAAAGTTGGGTTTTTTGCCATCTTTGGGTCCTGCCGGGACCCCCGATGAATGTTTGGGGGGTTTGGCCCACCTCCCGGGGCGGAAAAGTGTCGTTTCAGCAACTCGAAAAAATGCGATTTCGCGACAGTGCCGGCACTGTCGAAACGGGTGAAAATCGACCCCTCGGAAAAGTTGGGTTTTTTGCCATCTTTGGGTCCTGCCGGGACCCCCGATGAATGTTTGGGGGGTTTGGCCCACCTCCCGGGGCGGAAAAGTGTCGTTTCAGCAACTCGAAAAAATGCGATTTCGCGACAGTGCCGGCACTGTCGAAACGGGTGAAAATCGACCCCTCGGAAAAGTTGGGTTTTTTGCCATCTTTGGGTCCTGCCGGGACCCCCGATGAATGTTTGGGGGGTTTGGTCCACCTCCCGGGGCGGAAAAGTGTCGTTTCAGCAACTTGAAAAAATGCGATTTCGCGACAGTGCCGGCACTGTCGAAACGGGTGAAAATCGACCCCTCGGAAAAGTTGGGTTTTTTGCCATCTTTGGGTCCTGCCGGGACCCCCGATGAATGTTTGGGGGGTTTGGTCCACCTCCCGGGGCGGAAAAGTGTCGTTTCAGCAACTCGAAAAAATGCGATTTCGCGACAGTGCCGGCACTGTCGAAACGGGTGAAAATCGACCCCTCGGAAAAGTTGGGTTTTTTGCCATCTTTGGGTCCTGCCGGGACCCCCGATGAATGTTTGGGGGGTTTGGCCCACCTCCCGGGGCGGAAAAGTGTCGTTTCAGCAACTCGAAAAAATGCGATTTCGCGACAGTGCCGGCACTGTCGAAACGGGTGAAAATCAACCCCTCGGAAAAGTTGGGTTTTTTGCCATCTTTGGGTCCTGCCGGGACCCCCGATGAATGTTTGGGGGGTTTGGCCCACCTCCCGGGGCGGAAAAGTGTCGTTTCAGCAACTTGAAAAAATGCGATTTCGCGACAGTGCCGGCACTGTCGAAACGGGTGAAAATCGACCCCTCGGAAAAGTTGGGTTTTTTGCCATCTTTGGGTCCTGCCGGGACCCCCGATGAATGTTTGGGGGGTTTGGTCCACCTCCCGGGGCGGAAAAGTGTCGTTTCAGCAACTTGAAAAAATGCGATTTCGCGACAGTGCCGGCACTGTCGAAACGGGTGAAAATCGACCCCTCGGAAAAGTTGGGTTTTTTGCCATCTTTGGGTCCTGCCGGGACCCCCGATGAATGTTTGGGGGGTTTGGTCCACCTCCCGGGGCGGAAAAGTGTCGTTTCAGCAACTCGAAAAAATGCGATTTCGCGACAGTGCCGGCACTGTCGAAACGGGTGAAAATCGACCCCTCGGAAAAGTTGGGTTTTTTGCCATCTTTGGGTCCTGCCGGGACCCCCGATGAATGTTTGGGGGGTTTGGCCCACCTCCCGGGGCGGAAAAGTGTCGTTTCAGCAACTTGAAAAAATGCGATTTCGCGACAGTGCCGGCACTGTCGAAACGGGTGAAAATCGACCCCTCGGAAAAGTTGGGTTTTTTGCCATCTTTGGGTCCTGCCGGGACCCCCGATGAATGTTTGGGGGGTTTGGTCCACCTCCCGGGGCGGAAAAGTGTCGTTTCAGCAACTCGAAAAAATGCGATTTCGCGACAGTGCCGGCACTGTCGAAACGGGTGAAAATCGACCCCTCGGAAAAGTTGGGTTTTTTGCCATCTTTGGGTCCTGCCGGGACCCCCGATGAATGTTTGGGGGGTTTGGCCCACCTCCCGCGGCAGAAAAGTGTCGTTTCAGCAACTCGAAAAAATGCGATTTCGCGACAGTGCCGGCACTGTCGAAACGGGTGAAAATCGACCCCTCGGAAAAGTTGGGTTTTTTGCCATCTTTGGGTCCTGCCGGGACCCCCGATGAATGTTTGGGGGGTTTGGCCCACCTCCCGGGGCGGAAAAGTGTCGTTTCAGCAACTTGAAAAAATGCGATTTCGCGACAGTGCCGGCACTGTCGAAACGGGTGAAAATCGACCCCTCGGAAAAGTTGGGTTTTTTGCCATCTTTGGGTCCTGCCGGGACCCCCGATGAATGTTTGGGGGGTTTGGTCCACCTCCCGGGGCGGAAAAGTGTCGTTTCAGCAACTCGAAAAAATGCGATTTCGCGACAGTGCCGGCACTGTCGAAACGGGTGAAAATCGACCCCTCGGAAAAGTTGGGTTTTTTGCCATCTTTGGGTCCTGCCGGGACCCCCGATGAATGTTTGGGGGGTTTGGCCCACCTCCCGGGGCGGAAAAGTGTCGTTTCAGCAACTTGAAAAAATGCGATTTCGCGACAGTGCCGGCACTGTCGAAACGGGTGAAAATCGACCCCTCGGAAAAGTTGGGTTTTTTGCCATCTTTGGGTCCTGCCGGGACCCCCGATGAATGTTTGGGGGGTTTGGCCCACCTCCCGGGGCGGAAAAGTGTCGTTTCAGCAACTTGAAAAAATGCGATTTCGCGACAGTGCCGGCACTGTCGAAACGGGTGAAAATCGACCCCTCGGAAAAGTTGGGTTTTTTGCCATCTTTGGGTCCTGCCGGGACCCCCGATGAATGTTTGGGGGGTTTGGCCCACCTCCCGGGGCGGAAAAGTGTCGTTTCAGCAACTCGAAAAAATGCGATTTCGCGACAGTGCCGGCACTGTCGAAACGGGTGAAAATCGACCCCTCGGAAAAGTTGGGTTTTTTGCCATCTTTGGGTCCTGCCGGGACCCCCGATGAATGTTTGGGGGGTTTGGCCCACCTCCCGCGGCAGAAAAGTGTCGTTTCAGCAACTCGAAAAAATGCGATTTCGCGACAGTGCCGGCACTGTCGAAACGGGTGAAAATCGACCCCTCGGAAAAGTTGGGTTTTTTGCCATCTTTGGGTCCTGCCGGGACCCCCGATGAATGTTTGGGGGGTTTGGCCCACCTCCCGGGGCGGAAAAGTGTCGTTTCAGCAACTCGAAAAAATGCGATTTCGCGACAGTGCCGGCACTGTCGAAACGGGTGAAAATCGACCCCTCGGAAAAGTTGGGTTTTTTGCCATCTTTGGGTCCTGCCGGGACCCCCGATGAATGTTTGGGGGGTTTGGCCCACCTCCCGGGGCGGAAAAGTGTCGTTTCAGCAACTCGAAAAAATGCGATTTCGCGACAGTGCCGGCACTGTCGAAACGGGTGAAAATCGACCCCTCGGAAAAGTTGGGTTTTTTGCCATCTTTGGGTCCTGCCGGGACCCCCGATGAATGTTTGGGGGGTTTGGTCCACCTCCCGGGGCGGAAAAGTGTCGTTTCAGCAACTTGAAAAAATGCGATTTCGCGACAGTGCCGGCACTGTCGAAACGGGTGAAAATCGACCCCTCGGAAAAGTTGGGTTTTTTGCCATCTTTGGGTCCTGCCGGGACCCCCGATGAATGTTTGGGGGGTTTGGTCCACCTCCCGGGGCGGAAAAGTGTCGTTTCAGCAACTCGAAAAAATGCGATTTCGCGACAGTGCCGGCACTGTCGAAACGGGTGAAAATCGACCCCTCGGAAAAGTTGGGTTTTTTGCCATCTTTGGGTCCTGCCGGGACCCCCGATGAATGTTTGGGGGGTTTGGCCCACCTCCCGGGGCGGAAAAGTGTCGTTTCAGCAACTCGAAAAAATGCGATTTCGCGACAGTGCCGGCACTGTCGAAACGGGTGAAAATCGACCCCTCGGAAAAGTTGGGTTTTTTGCCATCTTTGGGTCCTGCCGGGACCCCCGATGAATGTTTGGGGGGTTTGGCCCACCTCCCGGGGCGGAAAAGTGTCGTTTCAGCAACTCGAAAAAATGCGATTTCGCGACAGTGCCGGCACTGTCGAAACGGGTGAAAATCGACCCCTCGGAAAAGTTGGGTTTTTTGCCATCTTTGGGTCCTGCCGGGACCCCCGATGAATGTTTGGGGGGTTTGGCCCACCTCCCGGGGCGGAAAAGTGTCGTTTCAGCAACTCGAAAAAATGCGATTTCGCGACAGTGCCGGCACTGTCGAAACGGGTGAAAATCGACCCCTCGGAAAAGTTGGGTTTTTTGCCATCTTTGGGTCCTGCCGGGACCCCCGATGAATGTTTGGGGGGTTTGGCCCACCTCCCGGGGCGGAAAAGTGTCGTTTCAGCAACTCGAAAAAATGCGATTTCGCGACAGTGCCGGCACTGTCGAAACGGGTGAAAATCGACCCCTCGGAAAAGTTGGGTTTTTTGCCATCTTTGGGTCCTGCCGGGACCCCCGATGAATGTTTGGGGGGTTTGGCCCACCTCCCGGGGCGGAAAAGTGTCGTTTCAGCAACTTGAAAAAATGCGATTTCGCGACAGTGCCGGCACTGTCGAAACGGGTGAAAATCGACCCCTCGGAAAAGTTGGGTTTTTTGCCATCTTTGGGTCCTGCCGGGACCCCCGATGAATGTTTGGGGGGTTTGGCCCACCTCCCGGGGCGGAAAAGTGTCGTTTCAGCAACTCGAAAAAATGCGATTTCGCGACAGTGCCGGCACTGTCGAAACGGGTGAAAATCGACCCCTCGGAAAAGTTGGGTTTTTTGCCATCTTTGGGTCCTGCCGGGACCCCCGATGAATGTTTGGGGGGTTTGGCCCACCTCCCGCGGCGGAAAAGTGTCGTTTCAGCAACTCGAAAAAATGCGATTTCGCGACAGTGCCGGCACTGTCGAAACGGGTGAAAATCGACCCCTCGGAAAAGTTGGGTTTTTTGCCATCTTTGGGTCCTGCCGGGACCCCCGATGAATGTTTGGGGGGTTTGGCCCACCTCCCGGGGCGGAAAAGTGTCGTTTCAGCAACTCGAAAAAATGCGATTTCGCGACAGTGCCGGCACTGTCGAAACGGGTGAAAATCGACCCCTCGGAAAAGTTGGGTTTTTTGCCATCTTTGGGTCCTGCCGGGACCCCCGATGAATGTTTGGGGGGTTTGGCCCACCTCCCGGGGCGGAAAAGTGTCGTTTCAGCAACTTGAAAAAATGCGATTTCGCGACAGTGCCGGCACTGTCGAAACGGGTGAAAATCGACCCCTCGGAAAAGTTGGGTTTTTTGCCATCTTTGGGTCCTGCCGGGACCCCCGATGAATGTTTGGGGGGTTTGGTCCACCTCCCGGGGCGGAAAAGTGTCGTTTCAGCAACTTGAAAAAATGCGATTTCGCGACAGTGCCGGCACTGTCGAAACGGGTGAAAATCGACCCCTCGGAAAAGTTGGGTTTTTTGCCATCTTTGGGTCCTGCCGGGACCCCCGATGAATGTTTGGGGGGTTTGGTCCACCTCCCGGGGCGGAAAAGTGTCGTTTCAGCAACTTGAAAAAATGCGATTTCGCGACAGTGCCGGCACTGTCGAAACGGGTGAAAATCGACCCCTCGGAAAAGTTGGGTTTTTTGCCATCTTTGGGTCCTGCCGGGACCCCCGATGAATGTTTGGGGGGTTTGGCCCACCTCCCGGGGCGGAAAAGTGTCGTTTCAGCAACTTGAAAAAATGCGATTTCGCGACAGTGCCGGCACTGTCGAAACGGGTGAAAATCGACCCCTCGGAAAAGTTGGGTTTTTTGCCATCTTTGGGTCCTGCCGGGACCCCCGATGAATGTTTGGGGGGTTTGGTCCACCTCCCGGGGCGGAAAAGTGTCGTTTCAGCAACTTGAAAAAATGCGATTTCGCGACAGTGCCGGCACTGTCGAAACGGGTGAAAATCGACCCCTCGGAAAAGTTGGGTTTTTTGCCATCTTTGGGTCCTGCCGGGACCCCCGATGAATGTTTGGGGGGTTTGGTCCACCTCCCGGGGCGGAAAAGTGTCGTTTCAGCAACTTGAAAAAATGCGATTTCGCGACAGTGCCGGCACTGTCGAAACGGGTGAAAATCGACCCCTCGGAAAAGTTGGGTTTTTTGCCATCTTTGGGTCCTGCCGGGACCCCCGATGAATGTTTGGGGGGTTTGGTCCACCTCCCGGGGCGGAAAAGTGTCGTTTCAGCAACTCGAAAAAATGCGATTTCGCGACAGTGCCGGCACTGTCGAAACGGGTGAAAATCGACCCCTCGGAAAAGTTGGGTTTTTTGCCATCTTTGGGTCCTGCCGGGACCCCCGATGAATGTTTGGGGGGTTTGGTCCACCTCCCGGGGCGGAAAAGTGTCGTTTCAGCAACTCGAAAAAATGCGATTTCGCGACAGTGCCGGCACTGTCGAAACGGGTGAAAATCGACCCCTCGGAGAAGTTGGGTTTTTTGCCATCTTTGGGTCCTGCCGGGACCCCCGATGAATGTTTGGGGGGTTTGGCCCACCTCCCGGGGCGGAAAAGTGTCGTTTCAGCAACTTGAAAAAATGCGATTTCGCGACAGTGCCGGCACTGTCGAAACGGGTGAAAATCGACCCCTCGGAAAAGTTGGGTTTTTTGCCATCTTTGGGTCCTGCCGGGACCCCCGATGAATGTTTGGGGGGTTTGGCCCACCTCCCGGGGCGGAAAAGTGTCGTTTCAGCAACTCGAAAAAATGCGATTTCGCGACAGTGCCGGCACTGTCGAAACGGGTGAAAATCGACCCCTCGGAAAAGTTGGGTTTTTTGCCATCTTTGGGTCCTGCCGGGACCCCCGATGAATGTTTGGGGGGTTTGGCCCACCTCCCGCGGCAGAAAAGTGTCGTTTCAGCAACTCGAAAAAATGCGATTTCGCGACAGTGCCGGCACTGTCGAAACGGGTGAAAATCGACCCCTCGGAAAAGTTGGGTTTTTTGCCATCTTTGGGTCCTGCCGGGACCCCCGATGAATGTTTGGGGGGTTTGGCCCACCTCCCGGGGCGGAAAAGTGTCGTTTCAGCAACTCGAAAAAATGCGATTTCGCGACAGTGCCGGCACTGTCGAAACGGGTGAAAATCGACCCCTCGGAAAAGTTGGGTTTTTTGCCATCTTTGGGTCCTGCCGGGACCCCCGATGAATGTTTGGGGGGTTTGGCCCACCTCCCGGGGCGGAAAAGTGTCGTTTCAGCAACTCGAAAAAATGCGATTTCGCGACAGTGCCGGCACTGTCGAAACGGGTGAAAATCGACCCCTCGGAAAAGTTGGGTTTTTTGCCATCTTTGGGTCCTGCCGGGACCCCCGATGAATGTTTGGGGGGTTTGGCCCACCTCCCGGGGCGGAAAAGTGTCGTTTCAGCAACTCGAAAAAATGCGATTTCGCGACAGTGCCGGCACTGTCGAAACGGGTGAAAATCGACCCCTCGGAAAAGTTGGGTTTTTTGCCATCTTTGGGTCCTGCCGGGACCCCCGATGAATGTTTGGGGGGTTTGGCCCACCTCCCGGGGCGGAAAAGTGTCGTTTCAGCAACTTGAAAAAATGCGATTTCGCGACAGTGCCGGCACTGTCGAAACGGGTGAAAATCGACCCCTCGGAAAAGTTGGGTTTTTTGCCATCTTTGGGTCCTGCCGGGACCCCCGATGAATGTTTGGGGGGTTTGGTCCACCTCCCGGGGCGGAAAAGTGTCGTTTCAGCAACTTGAAAAAATGCGATTTCGCGACAGTGCCGGCACTGTCGAAACGGGTGAAAATCGACCCCTCGGAAAAGTTGGGTTTTTTGCCATCTTTGGGTCCTGCCGGGACCCCCGATGAATGTTTGGGGGGTTTGGTCCACCTCCCGGGGCGGAAAAGTGTCGTTTCAGCAACTCGAAAAAATGCGATTTCGCGACAGTGCCGGCACTGTCGAAACGGGTGAAAATCGACCCCTCGGAAAAGTTGGGTTTTTTGCCATCTTTGGGTCCTGCCGGGACCCCCGATGAATGTTTGGGGGGTTTGGTCCACCTCCCGGGGCGGAAAAGTGTCGTTTCAGCAACTCGAAAAAATGCGATTTCGCGACAGTGCCGGCACTGTCGAAACGGGTGAAAATCGACCCCTCGGAAAAGTTGGGTTTTTTGCCATCTTTGGGTCCTGCCGGGACCCCCGATGAATGTTTGGGGGGTTTGGCCCACCTCCCGGGGCGGAAAAGTGTCGTTTCAGCAACTTGAAAAAATGCGATTTCGCGACAGTGCCGGCACTGTCGAAACGGGTGAAAATCGACCCCTCGGAAAAGTTGGGTTTTTTGCCATCTTTGGGTCCTGCCGGGACCCCCGATGAATGTTTGGGGGGTTTGGTCCACCTCCCGGGGCGGAAAAGTGTCGTTTCAGCAACTTGAAAAAATGCGATTTCGCGACAGTGCCGGCACTGTCGAAACGGGTGAAAATCGACCCCTCGGAAAAGTTGGGTTTTTTGCCATCTTTGGGTCCTGCCGGGACCCCCGATGAATGTTTGGGGGGTTTGGTCCACCTCCCGGGGCGGAAAAGTGTCGTTTCAGCAACTCGAAAAAATGCGATTTCGCGACAGTGCCGGCACTGTCGAAACGGGTGAAAATCGACCCCTCGGAAAAGTTGGGTTTTTTGCCATCTTTGGGTCCTGCCGGGACCCCCGATGAATGTTTGGGGGGTTTGGCCCACCTCCCGGGGCGGAAAAGTGTCGTTTCAGCAACTTGAAAAAATGCGATTTCGCGACAGTGCCGGCACTGTCGAAACGGGTGAAAATCGACCCCTCGGAAAAGTTGGGTTTTTTGCCATCTTTGGGTCCTGCCGGGACCCCCGATGAATGTTTGGGGGGTTTGGCCCACCTCCCGGGGCGGAAAAGTGTCGTTTCAGCAACTTGAAAAAATGCGATTTCGCGACAGTGCCGGCACTGTCGAAACGGGTGAAAATCGACCCCTCGGAAAAGTTGGGTTTTTTGCCATCTTTGGGTCCTGCCGGGACCCCCGATGAATGTTTGGGGGGTTTGGTCCACCTCCCGGGGCGGAAAAGTGTCGTTTCAGCAACTTGAAAAAATGCGATTTCGCGACAGTGCCGGCACTGTCGAAACGGGTGAAAATCGACCCCTCGGAAAAGTTGGGTTTTTTGCCATCTTTGGGTCCTGCCGGGACCCCCGATGAATGTTTGGGGGGTTTGGTCCACCTCCCGGGGCGGAAAAGTGTCGTTTCAGCAACTCGAAAAAATGCGATTTCGCGACAGTGCCGGCACTGTCGAAACGGGTGAAAATCGACCCCTCGGAAAAGTTGGGTTTTTTGCCATCTTTGGGTCCTGCCGGGACCCCCGATGAATGTTTGGGGGGTTTGGCCCACCTCCCGGGGCGGAAAAGTGTCGTTTCAGCAACTTGAAAAAATGCGATTTCGCGACAGTGCCGGCACTGTCGAAACGGGTGAAAATCGACCCCTCGGAAAAGTTGGGTTTTTTGCCATCTTTGGGTCCTGCCGGGACCCCCGATGAATGTTTGGGGGGTTTGGTCCACCTCCCGGGGCGGAAAAGTGTCGTTTCAGCAACTCGAAAAAATGCGATTTCGCGACAGTGCCGGCACTGTCGAAACGGGTGAAAATCGACCCCTCGGAAAAGTTGGGTTTTTTGCCATCTTTGGGTCCTGCCGGGACCCCCGATGAATGTTTGGGGGGTTTGGCCCACCTCCCGGGGCGGAAAAGTGTCGTTTCAGCAACTTGAAAAAATGCGATTTCGCGACAGTGCCGGCACTGTCGAAACGGGTGAAAATCGACCCCTCGGAAAAGTTGGGTTTTTTGCCATCTTTGGGTCCTGCCGGGACCCCCGATGAATGTTTGGGGGGTTTGGCCCACCTCCCGGGGCGGAAAAGTGTCGTTTCAGCAACTCGAAAAAATGCGATTTCGCGACAGTGCCGGCACTGTCGAAACGGGTGAAAATCGACCCCTCGGAAAAGTTGGGTTTTTTGCCATCTTTGGGTCCTGCCGGGACCCCCGATGAATGTTTGGGGGGTTTGGCCCACCTCCCGCGGCAGAAAAGTGTCGTTTCAGCAACTCGAAAAAATGCGATTTCGCGACAGTGCCGGCACTGTCGAAACGGGTGAAAATCGACCCCTCGGAAAAGTTGGGTTTTTTGCCATCTTTGGGTCCTGCCGGGACCCCCGATGAATGTTTGGGGGGTTTGGCCCACCTCCCGGGGCGGAAAAGTGTCGTTTCAGCAACTCGAAAAAATGCGATTTCGCGACAGTGCCGGCACTGTCGAAACGGGTGAAAATCGACCCCTCGGAAAAGTTGGGTTTTTTGCCATCTTTGGGTCCTGCCGGGACCCCCGATGAATGTTTGGGGGGTTTGGCCCACCTCCCGGGGCGGAAAAGTGTCGTTTCAGCAACTCGAAAAAATGCGATTTCGCGACAGTGCCGGCACTGTCGAAACGGGTGAAAATCGACCCCTCGGAAAAGTTGGGTTTTTTGCCATCTTTGGGTCCTGCCGGGACCCCCGATGAATGTTTGGGGGGTTTGGCCCACCTCCCGGGGCGGAAAAGTGTCGTTTCAGCAACTTGAAAAAATGCGATTTCGCGACAGTGCCGGCACTGTCGAAACGGGTGAAAATCGACCCCTCGGAAAAGTTGGGTTTTTTGCCATCTTTGGGTCCTGCCAGGACCCCCGATGAATGTTTGGGGGGTTTGGTCCACCTCCCGGGGCGGAAAAGTGTCGTTTCAGCAACTTGAAAAAATGCGATTTCGCGACAGTGCCGGCACTGTCGAAACGGGTGAAAATCGACCCCTCGGAAAAGTTGGGTTTTTTGCCATCTTTGGGTCCTGCCGGGACCCCCGATGAATGTTTGGGGGGTTTGGTCCACCTCCCGGGGCGGAAAAGTGTCGTTTCAGCAACTCGAAAAAATGCGATTTCGCGACAGTGCCGGCACTGTCGAAACGGGTGAAAATCGACCCCTCGGAAAAGTTGGGTTTTTTGCCATCTTTGGGTCCTGCCGGGACCCCCGATGAATGTTTGGGGGGTTTGGCCCACCTCCCGGGGCGGAAAAGTGTCGTTTCAGCAACTTGAAAAAATGCGATTTCGCGACAGTGCCGGCACTGTCGAAACGGGTGAAAATCGACCCCTCGGAAAAGTTGGGTTTTTTGCCATCTTTGGGTCCTGCCGGGACCCCCGATGAATGTTTGGGGGGTTTGGCCCACCTCCCGGGGCGGAAAAGTGTCGTTTCAGCAACTTGAAAAAATGCGATTTCGCGACAGTGCCGGCACTGTCGAAACGGGTGAAAATCGACCCCTCGGAAAAGTTGGGTTTTTTGCCATCTTTGGGTCCTGCCGGGACCCCCGATGAATGTTTGGGGGGTTTGGTCCACCTCCCGGGGCGGAAAAGTGTCGTTTCAGCAACTTGAAAAAATGCGATTTCGCGACAGTGCCGGCACTGTCGAAACGGGTGAAAATCGACCCCTCGGAAAAGTTGGGTTTTTTGCCATCTTTGGGTCCTGCCGGGACCCCCGATGAATGTTTGGGGGGTTTGGTCCACCTCCCGGGGCGGAAAAGTGTCGTTTCAGCAACTCGAAAAAATGCGATTTCGCGACAGTGCCGGCACTGTCGAAACGGGTGAAAATCGACCCCTCGGAAAAGTTGGGTTTTTTGCCATCTTTGGGTCCTGCCGGGACCCCCGATGAATGTTTGGGGGGTTTGGCCCACCTCCCGGGGCGGAAAAGTGTCGTTTCAGCAACTTGAAAAAATGCGATTTCGCGACAGTGCCGGCACTGTCGAAACGGGTGAAAATCGACCCCTCGGAAAAGTTGGGTTTTTTGCCATCTTTGGGTCCTGCCGGGACCCCCGATGAATGTTTGGGGGGTTTGGTCCACCTCCCGGGGCGGAAAAGTGTCGTTTCAGCAACTCGAAAAAATGCGATTTCGCGACAGTGCCGGCACTGTCGAAACGGGTGAAAATCGACCCCTCGGAAAAGTTGGGTTTTTTGCCATCTTTGGGTCCTGCCGGGACCCCCGATGAATGTTTGGGGGGTTTGGCCCACCTCCCGGGGCGGAAAAGTGTCGTTTCAGCAACTCGAAAAAATGCGATTTCGCGACAGTGCCGGCACTGTCGAAACGGGTGAAAATCGACCCCTCGGAAAAGTTGGGTTTTTTGCCATCTTTGGGTCCTGCCGGGACCCCCGATGAATGTTTGGGGGGTTTGGCCCATCTCCCGCGGCAGAAAAGTGTCGTTTCAGCAACTCGAAAAAATGCGATTTCGCGACAGTGCCGGCACTGTCGAAACGGGTGAAAATCGACCCCTCGGAAAAGTTGGGTTTTTTGCCATCTTTGGGTCCTGCCGGGACCCCCGATGAATGTTTGGGGGGTTTGGTCCACCTCCCGGGGCGGAAAAGTGTCGTTTCAGCAACTCGAAAAAATGCGATTTCGCGACAGTGCCGGCACTGTCGAAACGGGTGAAAATCGACCCCTCGGAAAAGTTGGGTTTTTTGCCATCTTTGGGTCCTGCCGGGACCCCCGATGAATGTTTGGGGGGTTTGGCCCACCTCCCGCGGCAGAAAAGTGTCGTTTCAGCAACTCGAAAAAATGCGATTTCGCGACAGTGCCGGCACTGTCGAAACGGGTGAAAATCGACCCCTCGGAAAAGTTGGGTTTTTTGCCATCTTTGGGTCCTGCCGGGACCCCCGATGAATGTTTGGGGGGTTTGGCCCACCTCCCGGGGCGGAAAAGTGTCGTTTCAGCAACTCGAAAAAATGCGATTTCGCGACAGTGCCGGCACTGTCGAAACGGGTGAAAATCGACCCCTCGGAAAAGTTGGGTTTTTTGCCATCTTTGGGTCCTGCCGGGACCCCCGATGAATGTTTGGGGGGTTTGGCCCACCTCCCGGGGCGGAAAAGTGTCGTTTCAGCAACTCGAAAAAATGCGATTTCGCGACAGTGCCGGCACTGTCGAAACGGGTGAAAATCGACCCCTCGGAAAAGTTGGGTTTTTTGCCATCTTTGGGTCCTGCCGGGACCCCCGATGAATGTTTGGGGGGTTTGGTCCACCTCCCGGGGCGGAAAAGTGTCGTTTCAGCAACTTGAAAAAATGCGATTTCGCGACAGTGCCGGCACTGTCGAAACGGGTGAAAATCGACCCCTCGGAAAAGTTGGGTTTTTTGCCATCTTTGGGTCCTGCCGGGACCCCCGATGAATGTTTGGGGGGTTTGGTCCACCTCCCGGGGCGGAAAAGTGTCGTTTCAGCAACTCGAAAAAATGCGATTTCGCGACAGTGCCGGCACTGTCGAAACGGGTGAAAATCGACCCCTCGGAAAAGTTGGGTTTTTTGCCATCTTTGGGTCCTGCCGGGACCCCCGATGAATGTTTGGGGGGTTTGGCCCACCTCCCGGGGCGGAAAAGTGTCGTTTCAGCAACTTGAAAAAATGCGATTTCGCGACAGTGCCGGCACTGTCGAAACGGGTGAAAATCGACCCCTCGGAAAAGTTGGGTTTTTTGCCATCTTTGGGTCCTGCCGGGACCCCCGATGAATGTTTGGGGGGTTTGGTCCACCTCCCGGGGCGGAAAAGTGTCGTTTCAGCAACTCGAAAAAATGCGATTTCGCGACAGTGCCGGCACTGTCGAAACGGGTGAAAATCGACCCCTCGGAAAAGTTGGGTTTTTTGCCATCTTTGGGTCCTGCCGGGACCCCCGATGAATGTTTGGGGGGTTTGGCCCACCTCCCGGGGCGGAAAAGTGTCGTTTCAGCAACTTGAAAAAATGCGATTTCGCGACAGTGCCGGCACTGTCGAAACGGGTGAAAATCGACCCCTCGGAAAAGTTGGGTTTTTTGCCATCTTTGGGTCCTGCCGGGACCCCCGATGAATGTTTGGGGGGTTTGGCCCACCTCCCGGGGCGGAAAAGTGTCGTTTCAGCAACTCGAAAAAATGCGATTTCGCGACAGTGCCGGCACTGTCGAAACGGGTGAAAATCGACCCCTCGGAAAAGTTGGGTTTTTTGCCATCTTTGGGTCCTGCCGGGACCCCCGATGAATGTTTGGGGGGTTTGGCCCACCTCCCGGGGCGGAAAAGTGTCGTTTCAGCAACTCGAAAAAATGCGATTTCGCGACAGTGCCGGCACTGTCGAAACGGGTGAAAATCGACCCCTCGGAAAAGTTGGGTTTTTTGCCATCTTTGGGTCCTGCCGGGACCCCCGATGAATGTTTGGGGGGTTTGGTCCACCTCCCGGGGCGGAAAAGTGTCGTTTCAGCAACTTGAAAAAATGCGATTTCGCGACAGTGCCGGCACTGTCGAAACGGGTGAAAATCGACCCCTCGGAAAAGTTGGGTTTTTTGCCATCTTTGGGTCCTGCCGGGACCCCCGATGAATGTTTGGGGGGTTTGGTCCACCTCCCGGGGCGGAAAAGTGTCGTTTCAGCAACTCGAAAAAATGCGATTTCGCGACAGTGCCGGCACTGTCGAAACGGGTGAAAATCGACCCCTCGGAAAAGTTGGGTTTTTTGCCATCTTTGGGTCCTGCCGGGACCCCCGATGAATGTTTGGGGGGTTTGGCCCACCTCCCGGGGCGGAAAAGTGTCGTTTCAGCAACTTGAAAAAATGCGATTTCGCGACAGTGCCGGCACTGTCGAAACGGGTGAAAATCGACCCCTCGGAAAAGTTGGGTTTTTTGCCATCTTTGGGTCCTGCCGGGACCCCCGATGAATGTTTGGGGGGTTTGGCCCACCTCCCGGGGCGGAAAAGTGTCGTTTCAGCAACTTGAAAAAATGCGATTTCGCGACAGTGCCGGCACTGTCGAAACGGGTGAAAATCGACCCCTCGGAAAAGTTGGGTTTTTTGCCATCTTTGGGTCCTGCCGGGACCCCCGATGAATGTTTGGGGGGTTTGGTCCACCTCCCGGGGCGGAAAAGTGTCGTTTCAGCAACTCGAAAAAATGCGATTTCGCGACAGTGCCGGCACTGTCGAAACGGGTGAAAATCGACCCCTCGGAAAAGTTGGGTTTTTTGCCATCTTTGGGTCCTGCCGGGACCCCCGATGAATGTTTGGGGGGTTTGGCCCACCTCCCGGGGCGGAAAAGTGTCGTTTCAGCAACTTGAAAAAATGCGATTTCGCGACAGTGCCGGCACTGTCGAAACGGGTGAAAATCGACCCCTCGGAAAAGTTGGGTTTTTTGCCATCTTTGGGTCCTGCCGGGACCCCCGATGAATGTTTGGGGGGTTTGGCCCACCTCCCGGGGCGGAAAAGTGTCGTTTCAGCAACTTGAAAAAATGCGATTTCGCGACAGTGCCGGCACTGTCGAAACGGGTGAAAATCGACCCCTCGGAAAAGTTGGGTTTTTTGCCATCTTTGGGTCCTGCCGGGACCCCCGATGAATGTTTGGGGGGTTTGGTCCACCTCCCGGGGCGGAAAAGTGTCGTTTCAGCAACTTGAAAAAATGCGATTTCGCGACAGTGCCGGCACTGTCGAAACGGGTGAAAATCGACCCCTCGGAAAAGTTGGGTTTTTTGCCATCTTTGGGTCCTGCCGGGACCCCCGATGAATGTTTGGGGGGTTTGGTCCACCTCCCGGGGCGGAAAAGTGTCGTTTCAGCAACTCGAAAAAATGCGATTTCGCGACAGTGCCGGCACTGTCGAAACGGGTGAAAATCGACCCCTCGGAAAAGTTGGGTTTTTTGCCATCTTTGGGTCCTGCCGGGACCCCCGATGAATGTTTGGGGGGTTTGGCCCACCTCCCGGGGCGGAAAAGTGTCGTTTCAGCAACTTGAAAAAATGCGATTTCGCGACAGTGCCGGCACTGTCGAAACGGGTGAAAATCGACCCCTCGGAAAAGTTGGGTTTTTTGCCATCTTTGGGTCCTGCCGGGACCCCCGATGAATGTTTGGGGGGTTTGGTCCACCTCCCGGGGCGGAAAAGTGTCGTTTCAGCAACTCGAAAAAATGCGATTTCGCGACAGTGCCGGCACTGTCGAAACGG
The DNA here is from genome assembly GCF_027744805.1 of Dunckerocampus dactyliophorus. Lineage (NCBI taxonomy): Eukaryota > Metazoa > Chordata > Actinopteri > Syngnathiformes > Syngnathidae > Dunckerocampus > Dunckerocampus dactyliophorus. The sequence goes on along the minus strand of NW_026559885.1, from coordinate 26,818 downwards.
GTGAAAATCGACCCCTCGGAAAAGTTGGGTTTTTTGCCATCTTTGGGTCCTGCCGGGACCCCCGATGAATGTTTGGGGGGTTTGGCCCACCTCCCGGGGCGGAAAAGTGTCGTTTCAGCAACTCGAAAAAATGCGATTTCGCGACAGTGCCGGCACTGTCGAAACGGGTGAAAATCGACCCCTCGGAAAAGTTGGGTTTTTTGCCATCTTTGGGTCCTGCCGGGACCCCCGATGAATGTTTGGGGGGTTTGGCCCATCTCCCGCGGCAGAAAAGTGTCGTTTCAGCAACTCGAAAAAATGCGATTTCGCGACAGTGCCGGCACTGTCGAAACGGGTGAAAATCGACCCCTCGGAAAAGTTGGGTTTTTTGCCATCTTTGGGTCCTGCCGGGACCCCCGATGAATGTTTGGGGGGTTTGGTCCACCTCCCGGGGCGGAAAAGTGTCGTTTCAGCAACTCGAAAAAATGCGATTTCGCGACAGTGCCGGCACTGTCGAAACGGGTGAAAATCGACCCCTCGGAAAAGTTGGGTTTTTTGCCATCTTTGGGTCCTGCCGGGACCCCCGATGAATGTTTGGGGGGTTTGGCCCACCTCCCGCGGCAGAAAAGTGTCGTTTCAGCAACTCGAAAAAATGCGATTTCGCGACAGTGCCGGCACTGTCGAAACGGGTGAAAATCGACCCCTCGGAAAAGTTGGGTTTTTTGCCATCTTTGGGTCCTGCCGGGACCCCCGATGAATGTTTGGGGGGTTTGGCCCACCTCCCGGGGCGGAAAAGTGTCGTTTCAGCAACTCGAAAAAATGCGATTTCGCGACAGTGCCGGCACTGTCGAAACGGGTGAAAATCGACCCCTCGGAAAAGTTGGGTTTTTTGCCATCTTTGGGTCCTGCCGGGACCCCCGATGAATGTTTGGGGGGTTTGGCCCACCTCCCGGGGCGGAAAAGTGTCGTTTCAGCAACTCGAAAAAATGCGATTTCGCGACAGTGCCGGCACTGTCGAAACGGGTGAAAATCGACCCCTCGGAAAAGTTGGGTTTTTTGCCATCTTTGGGTCCTGCCGGGACCCCCGATGAATGTTTGGGGGGTTTGGTCCACCTCCCGGGGCGGAAAAGTGTCGTTTCAGCAACTTGAAAAAATGCGATTTCGCGACAGTGCCGGCACTGTCGAAACGGGTGAAAATCGACCCCTCGGAAAAGTTGGGTTTTTTGCCATCTTTGGGTCCTGCCGGGACCCCCGATGAATGTTTGGGGGGTTTGGTCCACCTCCCGGGGCGGAAAAGTGTCGTTTCAGCAACTCGAAAAAATGCGATTTCGCGACAGTGCCGGCACTGTCGAAACGGGTGAAAATCGACCCCTCGGAAAAGTTGGGTTTTTTGCCATCTTTGGGTCCTGCCGGGACCCCCGATGAATGTTTGGGGGGTTTGGCCCACCTCCCGGGGCGGAAAAGTGTCGTTTCAGCAACTTGAAAAAATGCGATTTCGCGACAGTGCCGGCACTGTCGAAACGGGTGAAAATCGACCCCTCGGAAAAGTTGGGTTTTTTGCCATCTTTGGGTCCTGCCGGGACCCCCGATGAATGTTTGGGGGGTTTGGTCCACCTCCCGGGGCGGAAAAGTGTCGTTTCAGCAACTCGAAAAAATGCGATTTCGCGACAGTGCCGGCACTGTCGAAACGGGTGAAAATCGACCCCTCGGAAAAGTTGGGTTTTTTGCCATCTTTGGGTCCTGCCGGGACCCCCGATGAATGTTTGGGGGGTTTGGCCCACCTCCCGGGGCGGAAAAGTGTCGTTTCAGCAACTTGAAAAAATGCGATTTCGCGACAGTGCCGGCACTGTCGAAACGGGTGAAAATCGACCCCTCGGAAAAGTTGGGTTTTTTGCCATCTTTGGGTCCTGCCGGGACCCCCGATGAATGTTTGGGGGGTTTGGCCCACCTCCCGGGGCGGAAAAGTGTCGTTTCAGCAACTCGAAAAAATGCGATTTCGCGACAGTGCCGGCACTGTCGAAACGGGTGAAAATCGACCCCTCGGAAAAGTTGGGTTTTTTGCCATCTTTGGGTCCTGCCGGGACCCCCGATGAATGTTTGGGGGGTTTGGCCCACCTCCCGGGGCGGAAAAGTGTCGTTTCAGCAACTCGAAAAAATGCGATTTCGCGACAGTGCCGGCACTGTCGAAACGGGTGAAAATCGACCCCTCGGAAAAGTTGGGTTTTTTGCCATCTTTGGGTCCTGCCGGGACCCCCGATGAATGTTTGGGGGGTTTGGTCCACCTCCCGGGGCGGAAAAGTGTCGTTTCAGCAACTTGAAAAAATGCGATTTCGCGACAGTGCCGGCACTGTCGAAACGGGTGAAAATCGACCCCTCGGAAAAGTTGGGTTTTTTGCCATCTTTGGGTCCTGCCGGGACCCCCGATGAATGTTTGGGGGGTTTGGTCCACCTCCCGGGGCGGAAAAGTGTCGTTTCAGCAACTCGAAAAAATGCGATTTCGCGACAGTGCCGGCACTGTCGAAACGGGTGAAAATCGACCCCTCGGAAAAGTTGGGTTTTTTGCCATCTTTGGGTCCTGCCGGGACCCCCGATGAATGTTTGGGGGGTTTGGCCCACCTCCCGGGGCGGAAAAGTGTCGTTTCAGCAACTTGAAAAAATGCGATTTCGCGACAGTGCCGGCACTGTCGAAACGGGTGAAAATCGACCCCTCGGAAAAGTTGGGTTTTTTGCCATCTTTGGGTCCTGCCGGGACCCCCGATGAATGTTTGGGGGGTTTGGCCCACCTCCCGGGGCGGAAAAGTGTCGTTTCAGCAACTTGAAAAAATGCGATTTCGCGACAGTGCCGGCACTGTCGAAACGGGTGAAAATCGACCCCTCGGAAAAGTTGGGTTTTTTGCCATCTTTGGGTCCTGCCGGGACCCCCGATGAATGTTTGGGGGGTTTGGTCCACCTCCCGGGGCGGAAAAGTGTCGTTTCAGCAACTCGAAAAAATGCGATTTCGCGACAGTGCCGGCACTGTCGAAACGGGTGAAAATCGACCCCTCGGAAAAGTTGGGTTTTTTGCCATCTTTGGGTCCTGCCGGGACCCCCGATGAATGTTTGGGGGGTTTGGCCCACCTCCCGGGGCGGAAAAGTGTCGTTTCAGCAACTTGAAAAAATGCGATTTCGCGACAGTGCCGGCACTGTCGAAACGGGTGAAAATCGACCCCTCGGAAAAGTTGGGTTTTTTGCCATCTTTGGGTCCTGCCGGGACCCCCGATGAATGTTTGGGGGGTTTGGTCCACCTCCCGGGGCGGAAAAGTGTCGTTTCAGCAACTCGAAAAAATGCGATTTCGCGACAGTGCCGGCACTGTCGAAACGGGTGAAAATCGACTCCTCGGAAAAGTTGGGTTTTTTGCCATCTTTGGGTCCTGCCGGGACCCCCGATGAATGTTTGGGGGGTTTGGCCCACCTCCCGGGGCGGAAAAGTGTCGTTTCAGCAACTTGAAAAAATGCGATTTCGCGACACTGTCGAAACGGGTGAAAATCGACCCCTCGGAAAAGTTGGGTTTTTTGCCATCTTTGGGTCCTGCCGGGACCCCCGATGAATGTTTGGGGGGTTTGGCCCACCTCCCGGGGCGGAAAAGTGTCGTTTCAGCAACTCGAAAAAATGCGATTTCGCGACAGTGCCGGCACTGTCGAAACGGGTGAAAATCGACCCCTCGGAAAAGTTGGGTTTTTTGCCATCTTTGGGTCCTGCCGGGACCCCCGATGAATGTTTGGGGGGTTTGGCCCATCTCCCGCGGCAGAAAAGTGTCGTTTCAGCAACTCGAAAAAATGCGATTTCGCGACAGTGCCGGCACTGTCGAAACGGGTGAAAATCGACCCCTCGGAAAAGTTGGGTTTTTTGCCATCTTTGGGTCCTGCCGGGACCCCCGATGAATGTTTGGGGGGTTTGGTCCACCTCCCGGGGCGGAAAAGTGTCGTTTCAGCAACTCGAAAAAATGCGATTTCGCGACAGTGCCGGCACTGTCGAAACGGGTGAAAATCGACCCCTCGGAAAAGTTGGGTTTTTTGCCATCTTTGGGTCCTGCCGGGACCCCCGATGAATGTTTGGGGGGTTTGGCCCACCTCCCGCGGCAGAAAAGTGTCGTTTCAGCAACTCGAAAAAATGCGATTTCGCGACAGTGCCGGCACTGTCGAAACGGGTGAAAATCGACCCCTCGGAAAAGTTGGGTTTTTTGCCATCTTTGGGTCCTGCCGGGACCCCCGATGAATGTTTGGGGGGTTTGGCCCACCTCCCGGGGCGGAAAAGTGTCGTTTCAGCAACTCGAAAAAATGCGATTTCGCGACAGTGCCGGCACTGTCGAAACGGGTGAAAATCGACCCCTCGGAAAAGTTGGGTTTTTTGCCATCTTTGGGTCCTGCCGGGACCCCCGATGAATGTTTGGGGGGTTTGGCCCACCTCCCGGGGCGGAAAAGTGTCGTTTCAGCAACTCGAAAAAATGCGATTTCGCGACAGTGCCGGCACTGTCGAAACGGGTGAAAATCGACCCCTCGGAAAAGTTGGGTTTTTTGCCATCTTTGGGTCCTGCCGGGACCCCCGATGAATGTTTGGGGGGTTTGGTCCACCTCCCGGGGCGGAAAAGTGTCGTTTCAGCAACTTGAAAAAATGCGATTTCGCGACAGTGCCGGCACTGTCGAAACGGGTGAAAATCGACCCCTCGGAAAAGTTGGGTTTTTTGCCATCTTTGGGTCCTGCCGGGACCCCCGATGAATGTTTGGGGGGTTTGGTCCACCTCCCGGGGCGGAAAAGTGTCGTTTCAGCAACTCGAAAAAATGCGATTTCGCGACAGTGCCGGCACTGTCGAAACGGGTGAAAATCGACCCCTCGGAAAAGTTGGGTTTTTTGCCATCTTTGGGTCCTGCCGGGACCCCCGATGAATGTTTGGGGGGTTTGGCCCACCTCCCGGGGCGGAAAAGTGTCGTTTCAGCAACTTGAAAAAATGCGATTTCGCGACAGTGCCGGCACTGTCGAAACGGGTGAAAATCGACCCCTCGGAAAAGTTGGGTTTTTTGCCATCTTTGGGTCCTGCCGGGACCCCCGATGAATGTTTGGGGGGTTTGGTCCACCTCCCGGGGCGGAAAAGTGTCGTTTCAGCAACTCGAAAAAATGCGATTTCGCGACAGTGCCGGCACTGTCGAAACGGGTGAAAATCGACCCCTCGGAAAAGTTGGGTTTTTTGCCATCTTTGGGTCCTGCCGGGACCCCCGATGAATGTTTGGGGGGTTTGGCCCACCTCCCGGGGCGGAAAAGTGTCGTTTCAGCAACTTGAAAAAATGCGATTTCGCGACAGTGCCGGCACTGTCGAAACGGGTGAAAATCGACCCCTCGGAAAAGTTGGGTTTTTTGCCATCTTTGGGTCCTGCCGGGACCCCCGATGAATGTTTGGGGGGTTTGGCCCACCTCCCGGGGCGGAAAAGTGTCGTTTCAGCAACTCGAAAAAATGCGATTTCGCGACAGTGCCGGCACTGTCGAAACGGGTGAAAATCGACCCCTCGGAAAAGTTGGGTTTTTTGCCATCTTTGGGTCCTGCCGGGACCCCCGATGAATGTTTGGGGGGTTTGGCCCACCTCCCGGGGCGGAAAAGTGTCGTTTCAGCAACTCGAAAAAATGCGATTTCGCGACAGTGCCGGCACTGTCGAAACGGGTGAAAATCGACCCCTCGGAAAAGTTGGGTTTTTTGCCATCTTTGGGTCCTGCCGGGACCCCCGATGAATGTTTGGGGGGTTTGGTCCACCTCCCGGGGCGGAAAAGTGTCGTTTCAGCAACTTGAAAAAATGCGATTTCGCGACAGTGCCGGCACTGTCGAAACGGGTGAAAATCGACCCCTCGGAAAAGTTGGGTTTTTTGCCATCTTTGGGTCCTGCCGGGACCCCCGATGAATGTTTGGGGGGTTTGGTCCACCTCCCGGGGCGGAAAAGTGTCGTTTCAGCAACTCGAAAAAATGCGATTTCGCGACAGTGCCGGCACTGTCGAAACGGGTGAAAATCGACCCCTCGGAAAAGTTGGGTTTTTTGCCATCTTTGGGTCCTGCCGGGACCCCCGATGAATGTTTGGGGGGTTTGGCCCACCTCCCGGGGCGGAAAAGTGTCGTTTCAGCAACTTGAAAAAATGCGATTTCGCGACAGTGCCGGCACTGTCGAAACGGGTGAAAATCGACCCCTCGGAAAAGTTGGGTTTTTTGCCATCTTTGGGTCCTGCCGGGACCCCCGATGAATGTTTGGGGGGTTTGGCCCACCTCCCGGGGCGGAAAAGTGTCGTTTCAGCAACTTGAAAAAATGCGATTTCGCGACAGTGCCGGCACTGTCGAAACGGGTGAAAATCGACCCCTCGGAAAAGTTGGGTTTTTTGCCATCTTTGGGTCCTGCCGGGACCCCCGATGAATGTTTGGGGGGTTTGGTCCACCTCCCGGGGCGGAAAAGTGTCGTTTCAGCAACTCGAAAAAATGCGATTTCGCGACAGTGCCGGCACTGTCGAAACGGGTGAAAATCGACCCCTCGGAAAAGTTGGGTTTTTTGCCATCTTTGGGTCCTGCCGGGACCCCCGATGAATGTTTGGGGGGTTTGGCCCACCTCCCGGGGCGGAAAAGTGTCGTTTCAGCAACTTGAAAAAATGCGATTTCGCGACAGTGCCGGCACTGTCTAAACGGGTGAAAATCGACCCCTCGGAAAAGTTGGGTTTTTTGCCATCTTTGGGTCCTGCCGGGACCCCCGATGAATGTTTGGGGGGTTTGGTCCACCTCCCGGGGCGGAAAAGTGTCGTTTCAGCAACTCGAAAAAATGCGATTTCGCGACAGTGCCGGCACTGTCGAAACGGGTGAAAATCGACTCCTCGGAAAAGTTGGGTTTTTTGCCATCTTTGGGTCCTGCCGGGACCCCCGATGAATGTTTGGGGGGTTTGGCCCACCTCCCGGGGCGGAAAAGTGTCGTTTCAGCAACTTGAAAAAATGCGATTTCGCGACACTGTCGAAACGGGTGAAAATCGACCCCTCGGAAAAGTTGGGTTTTTTGCCATCTTTGGGTCCTGCCGGGACCCCCGATGAATGTTTGGGGGGTTTGGCCCACCTCCCGGGGCGGAAAAGTGTCGTTTCAGCAACTCGAAAAAATGCGATTTCGCGACAGTGCCGGCACTGTCGAAACGGGTGAAAATCGACCCCTCGGAAAAGTTGGGTTTTTTGCCATCTTTGGGTCCTGCCGGGACCCCCGATGAATGTTTGGGGGGTTTGGCCCATCTCCCGCGGCAGAAAAGTGTCGTTTCAGCAACTCGAAAAAATGCGATTTCGCGACAGTGCCGGCACTGTCGAAACGGGTGAAAATCGACCCCTCGGAAAAGTTGGGTTTTTTGCCATCTTTGGGTCCTGCCGGGACCCCCGATGAATGTTTGGGGGGTTTGGTCCACCTCCCGGGGCGGAAAAGTGTCGTTTCAGCAACTCGAAAAAATGCGATTTCGCGACAGTGCCGGCACTGTCGAAACGGGTGAAAATCGACCCCTCGGAAAAGTTGGGTTTTTTGCCATCTTTGGGTCCTGCCGGGACCCCCGATGAATGTTTGGGGGGTTTGGCCCACCTCCCGCGGCAGAAAAGTGTCGTTTCAGCAACTCGAAAAAATGCGATTTCGCGACAGTGCCGGCACTGTCGAAACGGGTGAAAATCGACCCCTCGGAAAAGTTGGGTTTTTTGCCATCTTTGGGTCCTGCCGGGACCCCCGATGAATGTTTGGGGGGTTTGGCCCACCTCCCGGGGCGGAAAAGTGTCGTTTCAGCAACTCGAAAAAATGCGATTTCGCGACAGTGCCGGCACTGTCGAAACGGGTGAAAATCGACCCCTCGGAAAAGTTGGGTTTTTTGCCATCTTTGGGTCCTGCCGGGACCCCCGATGAATGTTTGGGGGGTTTGGCCCACCTCCCGGGGCGGAAAAGTGTCGTTTCAGCAACTTGAAAAAATGCGATTTCGCGACAGTGCCGGCACTGTCGAAACGGGTGAAAATCGACCCCTCGGAAAAGTTGGGTTTTTTGCCATCTTTGGGTCCTGCCGGGACCCCCGATGAATGTTTGGGGGGTTTGGCCCACCTCCCGGGGCGGAAAAGTGTCGTTTCAGCAACTCGAAAAAATGCGATTTCGCGACAGTGTCGAAACGGGTGAAAATCGACCCTTCGGAAAAGTTGGGTTTTTTGCCATCTTTGGGTCCTGCCGGGACCCCCGATGAATGTTTGGGGGGTTTGGCCCACCTCCCGGGGCGGAAAAGTGTCGTTTCAGCAACTCGAAAAAATGCGATTTCGCGACAGTGCCGGCACTGTCGAAACGGGTGAAAATCGACCCCTCGGAAAAGTTGGGTTTTTTGCCATCTTTGGGTCCTGCCGGGACCCCCGATGAATGTTTGGGGGGTTTGGCCCACCTCCCGGGGCGGAAAAGTGTCGTTTCAGCAACTCGAAAAAATGCGATTTCGCGACAGTGCCGGCACTGTCGAAACGGGTGAAAATCGACCCCTCGGAAAAGTTGGGTTTTTTGCCATCTTTGGGTCCTGCCGGGACCCCCGATGAATGTTTGGGGGGTTTGGTCCACCTCCCGGGGCGGAAAAGTGTCGTTTCAGCAACTCGAAAAAATGCGATTTCGCGACAGTGCCGGCACTGTCGAAACGGGTGAAAATCGACCCCTCGGAAAAGTTGGGTTTTTTGCCATCTTTGGGTCCTGCCGGGACCCCCGATGAATGTTTGGGGGGTTTGGCCCACCTCCCGGGGCGGAAAAGTGTCGTTTCAGCAACTTGAAAAAATGCGATTTCGCGACAGTGCCGGCACTGTCGAAACGGGTGAAAATCGACCCCTCGGAAAAGTTGGGTTTTTTGCCATCTTTGGGTCCTGCCGGGACCCCCGATGAATGTTTGGGGGGTTTGGCCCACCTCCCGGGGCGGAAAAGTGTCGTTTCAGCAACTTGAAAAAATGCGATTTCGCGACAGTGCCGGCACTGTCGAAACGGGTGAAAATCGACCCCTCGGAAAAGTTGGGTTTTTTGCCATCTTTGGGTCCTGCCGGGACCCCCGATGAATGTTTGGGGGGTTTGGTCCACCTCCCGGGGCGGAAAAGTGTCGTTTCAGCAACTCGAAAAAATGCGATTTCGCGACAGTGCCGGCACTGTCGAAACGGGTGAAAATCGACCCCTCGGAAAAGTTGGGTTTTTTGCCATCTTTGGGTCCTGCCGGGACCCCCGATGAATGTTTGGGGGGTTTGGCCCACCTCCCGGGGCGGAAAAGTGTCGTTTCAGCAACTTGAAAAAATGCGATTTCGCGACAGTGCCGGCACTGTCGAAACGGGTGAAAATCGACCCCTCGGAAAAGTTGGGTTTTTTGCCATCTTTGGGTCCTGCCGGGACCCCCGATGAATGTTTGGGGGGTTTGGCCCACCTCCCGGGGCGGAAAAGTGTCGTTTCAGCAACTTGAAAAAATGCGATTTCGCGACACTGTCGAAACGGGTGAAAATCGACCCCTCGGAAAAGTTGGGTTTTTTGCCATCTTTGGGTCCTGCCGGGACCCCCGATGAATGTTTGGGGGGTTTGGCCCACCTCCCGGGGCGGAAAAGTGTCGTTTCAGCAACTCGAAAAAATGCGATTTCGCGACAGTGCCGGCACTGTCGAAACGGGTGAAAATCGACCCCTCGGAAAAGTTGGGTTTTTTGCCATCTTTGGGTCCTGCCGGGACCCCCGATGAATGTTTGGGGGGTTTGGCCCATCTCCCGCGGCAGAAAAGTGTCGTTTCAGCAACTCGAAAAAATGCGATTTCGCGACAGTGCCGGCACTGTCGAAACGGGTGAAAATCGACCCCTCGGAAAAGTTGGGTTTTTTGCCATCTTTGGGTCCTGCCGGGACCCCCGATGAATGTTTGGGGGGTTTGGTCCACCTCCCGGGGCGGAAAAGTGTCGTTTCAGCAACTCGAAAAAATGCGATTTCGCGACAGTGCCGGCACTGTCGAAACGGGTGAAAATCGACCCCTCGGAAAAGTTGGGTTTTTTGCCATCTTTGGGTCCTGCCGGGACCCCCGATGAATGTTTGGGGGGTTTGGCCCACCTCCCGCGGCAGAAAAGTGTCGTTTCAGCAACTCGAAAAAATGCGATTTCGCGACAGTGCCGGCACTGTCGAAACGGGTGAAAATCGACCCCTCGGAAAAGTTGGGTTTTTTGCCATCTTTGGGTCCTGCCGGGACCCCCGATGAATGTTTGGGGGGTTTGGCCCACCTCCCGGGGCGGAAAAGTGTCGTTTCAGCAACTCGAAAAAATGCGATTTCGCGACAGTGCCGGCACTGTCGAAACGGGTGAAAATCGACCCCTCGGAAAAGTTGGGTTTTTTGCCATCTTTGGGTCCTGCCGGGACCCCCGATGAATGTTTGGGGGGTTTGGCCCACCTCCCGGGGCGGAAAAGTGTCGTTTCAGCAACTTGAAAAAATGCGATTTCGCGACAGTGCCGGCACTGTCGAAACGGGTGAAAATCGACCCCTCGGAAAAGTTGGGTTTTTTGCCATCTTTGGGTCCTGCCGGGACCCCCGATGAATGTTTGGGGGGTTTGGCCCACCTCCCGGGGCGGAAAAGTGTCGTTTCAGCAACTCGAAAAAATGCGATTTCGCGACAGTGCCGGCACTGTCGAAACGGGTGAAAATCGACCCCTCGGAAAAGTTGGGTTTTTTGCCATCTTTGGGTCCTGCCGGGACCCCCGATGAATGTTTGGGGGGTTTGGCCCACCTCCCGGGGCGGAAAAGTGTCGTTTCAGCAACTCGAAAAAATGCGATTTCGCGACAGTGCCGGCACTGTCGAAACGGGTGAAAATCGACCCCTCGGAAAAGTTGGGTTTTTTGCCATCTTTGGGTCCTGCCGGGACCCCCGATGAATGTTTGGGGGGTTTGGTCCACCTCCCGGGGCGGAAAAGTGTCGTTTCAGCAACTTGAAAAAATGCGATTTCGCGACAGTGCCGGCACTGTCGAAACGGGTGAAAATCGACCCCTCGGAAAAGTTGGGTTTTTTGCCATCTTTGGGTCCTGCCGGGACCCCCGATGAATGTTTGGGGGGTTTGGCCCACCTCCCGGGGCGGAAAAGTGTCGTTTCAGCAACTCGAAAAAATGCGATTTCGCGACAGTGCCGGCACTGTCGAAACGGGTGAAAATCGACCCTTCGGAAAAGTTGGGTTTTTTGCCATCTTTGGGTCCTGCCGGGACCCCCGATGAATGTTTGGGGGGTTTGGCCCACCTCCCGGGGCGGAAAAGTGTCGTTTCAGCAACTCGAAAAAATGCGATTTCGCGACAGTGCCGGCACTGTCGAAACGGGTGAAAATCGACCCCTCGGAAAAGTTGGGTTTTTTGCCATCTTTGGGTCCTGCCGGGACCCCCGATGAATGTTTGGGGGGTTTGGCCCACCTCCCGGGGCGGAAAAGTGTCGTTTCAGCAACTCGAAAAAATGCGATTTCGCGACAGTGCCGGCACTGTCGAAACGGGTGAAAATCGACCCCTCGGAAAAGTTGGGTTTTTTGCCATCTTTGGGTCCTGCCGGGACCCCCGATGAATGTTTGGGGGGTTTGGTCCACCTCCCGGGGCGGAAAAGTGTCGTTTCAGCAACTCGAAAAAATGCGATTTCGCGACAGTGCCGGCACTGTCGAAACGGGTGAAAATCGACCCCTCGGAAAAGTTGGGTTTTTTGCCATCTTTGGGTCCTGCCGGGACCCCCGATGAATGTTTGGGGGGTTTGGCCCACCTCCCGCGGCAGAAAAGTGTCGTTTCAGCAACTCGAAAAAATGCGATTTCGCGACAGTGCCGGCACTGTCGAAACGGGTGAAAATCGACCCCTCGGAAAAGTTGGGTTTTTTGCCATCTTTGGGTCCTGCCGGGACCCCCGATGAATGTTTGGGGGGTTTGGCCCACCTCCCGGGGCGGAAAAGTGTCGTTTCAGCAACTCGAAAAAATGCGATTTCGCGACAGTGCCGGCACTGTCGAAACGGGTGAAAATCGACCCCTCGGAAAAGTTGGGTTTTTTGCCATCTTTGGGTCCTGCCGGGACCCCCGATGAATGTTTGGGGGGTTTGGCCCACCTCCCGGGGCGGAAAAGTGTCATTTCAGCAACTTGAAAAAATGCGATTTCGCGACAGTGCCGGCACTGTCGAAACGGGTGAAAATCGACCCTTCGGAAAAGTTGGGTTTTTTGCCATCTTTGGGTCCTGCCGGGACCCCCGATGAATGTTTGGGGGGTTTGGCCCACCTCCCGGGGCGGAAAAGTGTCGTTTCAGCAACTCGAAAAAATGCGATTTCGCGACAGTGCCGGCACTGTCGAAACGGGTGAAAATCGACCCCTCGGAAAAGTTGGGTTTTTTGCCATCTTTGGGTCCTGCCGGGACCCCCGATGAATGTTTGGGGGGTTTGGCCCACCTCCCGGGGCGGAAAAGTGTCGTTTCAGCAACTCGAAAAAATGCGATTTCGCGACAGTGCCGGCACTGTCGAAACGGGTGAAAATCGACCCCTCGGAAAAGTTGGGTTTTTTGCCATCTTTGGGTCCTGCCGGGACCCCCGATGAATGTTTGGGGGGTTTGGCCCACCTCCCGGGGCGGAAAAGTGTCGTTTCAGCAACTCGAAAAAATGCGATTTCGCGACAGTGCCGGCACTGTCGAAACGGGTGAAAATCGACCCCTCGGAAAAGTTGGGTTTTTTGCCATCTTTGGGTCCTGCCGGGACCCCCGATGAATGTTTGGGGGGTTTGGCCCACCTCCCGGGGCGGAAAAGTGTCGTTTCAGCAACTCGAAAAAATGCGATTTCGCGACAGTGCCGGCACTGTCGAAACGGGTGAAAATCGACCCCTTCGGAAAAGTTGGGTTTTTTGCCATCTTTGGGTCCTGCCGGGACCCCCGATGAATGTTTGGGGGGTTTGGCCCACCTCCCGGGGCGGAAAAGTGTCGTTTCAGCAACTCGAAAAAATGCGATTTCGCGACAGTGCCGGCACTGTCGAAACGGGTGAAAATCGACCCCTCGGAAAAGTTGGGTTTTTTGCCATCTTTGGGTCCTGCCGGGACCCCCGATGAATGTTTGGGGGGTTTGGCCCACCTCCCGGGGCGGAAAAGTGTCGTTTCAGCAACTCGAAAAAATGCGATTTCGCGACAGTGCCGGCACTGTCGAAACGGGTGAAAATCGACCCCTCGGAAAAGTTGGGTTTTTTGCCATCTTTGGGTCCTGCCGGGACCCCCGATGAATGTTTGGGGGGTTTGGCCCACCTCCCGGGGCGGAAAAGTGTCGTTTCAGCAACTCGAAAAAATGCGATTTCGCGACAGTGCCGGCACTGTCGAACGGGTGAAAATCGACCCCTCGGAAAAGTTGGGTTTTTTGCCATCTTTGGGTCCTGCCGGGACCCCCGATGAATGTTTGGGGGGTTTGGTCCACCTCCCGGGGCGGAAAAGTGTCGTTTCAGCAACTCGAAAAAATGCGATTTCGCGACAGTGCCGGCACTGTCGAAACGGGTGAAAATCGACCCCTCGGAAAAGTTGGGTTTTTTGCCATCTTTGGGTCCTGCCGGGACCCCCGATGAATGTTTGGGGGGTTTGGCCCACCTCCCGGGGCGGAAAAGTGTCGTTTCAGCAACTCGAAAAAATGCGATTTCGCGACAGTGCCGGCACTGTCGAAACGGGTGAAAATCGACCCCTCGGAAAAGTTGGGTTTTTTGCCATCTTTGGGTCCTGCCGGGACCCCCGATGAATGTTTGGGGGGTTTGGTCCACCTCCCGGGGCGGAAAAGTGTCGTTTCAGCAACTTGAAAAAATGCGATTTCGCGACAGTGCCGGCACTGTCGAAACGGGTGAAAATCGACCCCTCGGAAAAGTTGGGTTTTTTGCCATCTTTGGGTCCTGCCGGGACCCCCGATGAATGTTTGGGGGGTTTGGTCCACCTCCCGGGGCGGAAAAGTGTCGTTTCAGCAACTCGAAAAAATGCGATTTCGCGACAGTGCCGGCACTGTCGAAACGGGTGAAAATCGACCCCTCGGAAAAGTTGGGTTTTTTGCCATCTTTGGGTCCTGCCGGGACCCCCGATGAATGTTTGGGGGGTTTGGCCCACCTCCCGGGGCGGAAAAGTGTCGTTTCAGCAACTCGAAAAAATGCGATTTCGCGACAGTGCCGGCACTGTCGAAACGGGTGAAAATCGACCCCTCGGAAAAGTTGGGTTTTTTGCCATCTTTGGGTCCTGCCGGGACCCCCGATGAATGTTTGGGGGGTTTGGCCCACCTCCCGGGGCGGAAAAGTGTCGTTTCAGCAACTCGAAAAAATGCGATTTCGCGACAGTGCCGGCACTGTCGAAACGGGTGAAATCGACCCCTCGGAAAGTTGGGTTTTTTGCCATCTTTGGTCCTGCCGGGACCCCCGATGAATGTTTGGGGGGTTTGGCCCACCTCCCGGGGCGGAAAAGTGTCGTTTCAGCAACTCGAAAAAATGCGATTTCGCGACAGTGCCGGCACTGTCGAAACGGGTGAAAATCGACCCCTCGGAAAAGTTGGGTTTTTTGCCATCTTTGGGTCCTGCCGGGACCCCCGATGAATGTTTGGGGGGTTTGGCCCACCTCCCGGGGCGGAAAAGTGTCGTTTCAGCAACTCGAAAAAATGCGATTTCGCGACAGTGCCGGCACTGTCGAAACGGGTGAAAATCGACCCCTCGGAAAAGTTGGGTTTTTTGCCATCTTTGGGTCCTGCCGGGACCCCCGATGAATGTTTGGGGGGTTTGGCCCACCTCCCGGGGCGGAAAAGTGTCGTTTCAGCAACTCGAAAAAATGCGATTTCGCGACAGTGCCGGCACTGTCGAAACGGGTGAAAATCGACCCCTCGGAAAAGTTGGGTTTTTTGCCATCTTTGGGTCCTGCCGGGACCCCCGATGAATGTTTGGGGGGTTTGGCCCACCTCCCGGGGCGGAAAAGTGTCGTTTCAGCAACTCGAAAAAATGCGATTTCGCGACAGTGCCGGCACTGTCGAAACGGGTGAAAATCGACCCCTCGGAAAAGTTGGGTTTTTTGCCATCTTTGGGTCCTGCCGGGACCCCCGATGAATGTTTGGGGGGTTTGGCCCACCTCCCGGGGCGGAAAAGTGTCGTTTCAGCAACTCGAAAAAATGCGATTTCGCGACAGTGCCGGCACTGTCGAAACGGGTGAAAATCGACCCCTCGGAAAAGTTGGGTTTTTTGCCATCTTTGGGTCCTGCCGGGACCCCCGATGAATGTTTGGGGGGTTTGGCCCACCTCCCGGGGCGGAAAAGTGTCGTTTCAGCAACTCGAAAAAATGCGATTTCGCGACAGTGCCGGCACTGTCGAAACGGGTGAAAATCGACCCCTCGGAAAAGTTGGGTTTTTTGCCATCTTTGGGTCCTGCCGGGACCCCGATGAATGTTTGGGGGGTTTGGTCCACCTCCCGGGGCGGAAAAGTGTCGTTTCAGCAACTCGAAAAAATGCGATTTCGCGACAGTGCCGGCACTGTCGAAACGGGTGAAAATCGACCCCTCGGAAAAGTTGGGTTTTTTGCCATCTTTGGGTCCTGCCGGGACCCCCGATGAATGTTTGGGGGGTTTGGCCCACCTCCCGCGGCAGAAAAGTGTCGTTTCAGCAACTCGAAAAAATGCGATTTCGCGACAGTGCCGGCACTGTCGAAACGGGTGAAAATCGACCCCTCGGAAAAGTTGGGTTTTTTGCCATCTTTGGGTCCTGCCGGGACCCCCGATGAATGTTTGGGGGGTTTGGCCCACCTCCCGGGGCGGAAAAGTGTCGTTTCAGCAACTCGAAAAAATGCGATTTCGCGACAGTGCCGGCACTGTCGAAACGGGTGAAAATCGACCCCTCGGAAAAGTTGGGTTTTTTGCCATCTTTGGGTCCTGCCGGGACCCCCGATGAATGTTTGGGGGTTTGGCCCACCTCCCGGGGCGGAAAAGTGTCGTTTCAGCAACTCGAAAAAATGCGATTTCGCGACAGTGCCGGCACTGTCGAAACGGGTGAAAATCGACCCCTCGGAAAAGTTGGGTTTTTTGCCATCTTTGGGTCCTGCCGGGACCCCCGATGAATGTTTGGGGGGTTTGGCCCACCTCCCGGGGCGGAAAAGTGTCGTTTCAGCAACTCGAAAAAATGCGATTTCGCGACAGTGCCGGCACTGTCGAAACGGGTGAAAATCGACCCCTCGGAAAAGTTGGGTTTTTTGCCATCTTTGGGTCCTGCCGGGACCCCGATGAATGTTTGGGGGGTTTGGCCCACCTCCCGGGGCGGAAAAGTGTCGTTTCAGCAACTCGAAAAAATGCGATTTCGCGACAGTGCCGGCACTGTCGAAACGGGTGAAAATCGACCCCTCGGAAAAGTTGGGTTTTTTGCCATCTTTGGGTCCTGCCGGGACCCCCGATGAATGTTTGGGGGGTTTGGCCCACCTCCCGGGGCGGAAAAGTGTCGTTTCAGCAACTCGAAAAAATGCGATTTCGCGACAGTGCCGGCACTGTCGAAACGGGTGAAAATCGACCCCTCGGAAAAGTTGGGTTTTTTGCCATCTTTGGGTCCTGCCGGGACCCCCGATGAATGTTTGGGGGGTTTGGCCCACCTCCCGGGGCGGAAAAGTGTCGTTTCAGCAACTCGAAAAAATGCGATTTCGCGACAGTGCCGGCACTGTCGAAACGGGTGAAAATCGACCCCTCGGAAAAGTTGGGTTTTTTGCCATCTTTGGGTCCTGCCGGGACCCCCGATGAATGTTTGGGGGGTTTGGCCCACCTCCCGGGGCGGAAAAGTGTCGTTTCAGCAACTCGAAAAAATGCGATTTCGCGACAGTGCCGGCACTGTCGAAACGGGTGAAAATCGACCCCTCGGAAAAGTTGGGTTTTTTGCATCTTTGGGTCCTGCCGGGACCCCCGATGAATGTTTGGGGGGTTTGGCCCACCTCCCGGGGCGGAAAAGTGTCGTTTCAGCAACTTGAAAAAATGCGATTTCGCGACAGTGCCGGCACTGTCGAAACGGGTGAAATCGACCCCTCGGAAAAGTTGGGTTTTTTGCCATCTTTGGGTCCTGCCGGGACCCCCGATGAATGTTTGGGGGGTTTGGTCCACCTCCCGGGGCGGAAAAGTGTCGTTTCAGCAACTCGAAAAAATGCGATTTCGCGACAGTGCCGGCACTGTCGAAACGGGTGAAAATCGACCCCTCGGAAAAGTTGGGTTTTTTGCCATCTTTGGTCCTGCCGGGACCCCCGATGAATGTTTGGGGGGTTTGGCCCACCTCCCGGGGCGGAAAAGTGTCGTTTCAGCAACTCGAAAAAATGCGATTTCGCGACAGTGCCGGCACTGTCGAAACGGGTGAAAATCGACCCCTCGGAAAAGTTGGGTTTTTTGCCATCTTTGGGTCCTGCCGGGACCCCCGATGAATGTTTGGGGGGTTTGGCCCACCTCCCGGGGCGGAAAAGTGTCGTTTCAGCAACTCGAAAAAATGCGATTTCGCGACAGTGCCGGCACTGTCGAAACGGGTGAAAATCGACCCCTCGGAAAAGTTGGGTTTTTTGCCATCTTTGGGTCCTGCCGGGACCCCCGATGAATGTTTGGGGGGTTTGGCCCACCTCCCGGGGCGGAAAAGTGTCGTTTCAGCAACTCGAAAAAATGCGATTTCGCGACAGTGCCGGCACTGTCGAAACGGGTGAAAATCGACCCCTCGGAAAAGTTGGGTTTTTTGCCATCTTTGGGTCCTGCCGGGACCCCCGATGAATGTTTGGGGGGTTTGGCCCACCTCCCGGGGCGGAAAAGTGTCGTTTCAGCAACTCGAAAAAATGCGATTTCGCGACAGTGCCGGCACTGTCGAAACGGGTGAAAATCGACCCCTCGGAAAAGTTGGGTTTTTTGCCATCTTTGGGTCCTGCCGGGACCCCCGATGAATGTTTGGGGGGTTTGGCCCACCTCCCGGGGCGGAAAAGTGTCGTTTCAGCAACTCGAAAAAATGCGATTTCGCGACAGTGCCGGCACTGTCGAAACGGGTGAAAATCGACCCCTCGGAAAAGTTGGGTTTTTTGCCATCTTTGGGTCCTGCCGGGACCCCCGATGAATGTTTGGGGGGTTTGGCCCACCTCCCGGGGCGGAAAAGTGTCGTTTCAGCAACTCGAAAAAATGCGATTTCGCGACAGTGCCGGCACTGTCGAAACGGGTGAAAATCGACCCCTCGGAAAAGTTGGGTTTTTTGCCATCTTTGGGTCCTGCCGGGACCCCCGATGAATGTTTGGGGGGTTTGGCCCACCTCCCGGGGCGGAAAAGTGTCGTTTCAGCAACTCGAAAAAATGCGATTTCGCGACAGTGCCGGCACTGTCGAAACGGGTGAAAATCGACCCCTCGGAAAAGTTGGGTTTTTTGCCATCTTTGGGTCCTGCCGGGACCCCCGATGAATGTTTGGGGGGTTTGGCCCACCTCCCGGGGCGGAAAAGTGTCGTTTCAGCAACTCGAAAAAATGCGATTTCGCGACAGTGCCGGCACTGTCGAAACGGGTGAAAATCGACCCCTCGGAAAAGTTGGGTTTTTTGCCATCTTTGGGTCCTGCCGGGACCCCCGATGAATGTTTGGGGGGTTTGGCCCACCTCCCGGGGCGGAAAAGTGTCGTTTCAGCAACTCGAAAAAATGCGATTTCGCGACAGTGCCGGCACTGTCGAAACGGGTGAAAATCGACCCCTCGGAAAAGTTGGGTTTTTTGCCATCTTTGGGTCCTGCCGGGACCCCCGATGAATGTTTGGGGGGTTTGGCCCACCTCCCGGGGCGGAAAAGTGTCGTTTCAGCAACTCGAAAAAATGCGATTTCGCGACAGTGCCGGCACTGTCGAAACGGGTGAAAATCGACCCCTCGGAAAAGTTGGGTTTTTTGCCATCTTTGGGTCCTGCCGGGACCCCCGATGAATGTTTGGGGGGTTTGGCCCACCTCCCGGGGCGGAAAAGTGTCGTTTCAGCAACTCGAAAAAATGCGATTTCGCGACAGTGCCGGCACTGTCGAAACGGGTGAAAATCGACCCCTCGGAAAAGTTGGGTTTTTTGCCATCTTTGGGTCCTGCCGGGACCCCCGATGAATGTTTGGGGGGTTTGGCCCACCTCCCGGGGCGGAAAAGTGTCGTTTCAGCAACTCGAAAAAATGCGATTTCGCGACAGTGCCGGCACTGTCGAAACGGGTGAAAATCGACCCCTCGGAAAAGTTGGGTTTTTTGCCATCTTTGGGTCCTGCCGGGACCCCCGATGAATGTTTGGGGGGTTTGGCCCACCTCCCGGGGCGGAAAAGTGTCGTTTCAGCAACTCGAAAAAATGCGATTTCGCGACAGTGCCGGCACTGTCGAAACGGGTGAAAATCGACCCCTCGGAAAAGTTGGGTTTTTTGCCATCTTTGGGTCCTGCCGGGACCCCCGATGAATGTTTGGGGGGTTTGGCCCACCTCCCGGGGCGGAAAAGTGTCGTTTCAGCAACTCGAAAAAATGCGATTTCGCGACAGTGCCGGCACTGTCGAAACGGGTGAAAATCGACCCCTCGGAAAAGTTGGGTTTTTTGCCATCTTTGGGTCCTGCCGGGACCCCCGATGAATGTTTGGGGGGTTTGGCCCACCTCCCGGGGCGGAAAAGTGTCGTTTCAGCAACTCGAAAAAATGCGATTTCGCGACAGTGCCGGCACTGTCGAAACGGGTGAAAATCGACCCCTCGGAAAAGTTGGGTTTTTTGCCATCTTTGGGTCCTGCCGGGACCCCCGATGAATGTTTGGGGGGTTTGGCCCACCTCCCGGGGCGGAAAAGTGTCGTTTCAGCAACTCGAAAAAATGCGATTTCGCGACAGTGCCGGCACTGTCGAAACGGGTGAAAATCGACCCCTCGGAAAAGTTGGGTTTTTTGCCATCTTTGGGTCCTGCCGGGACCCCCGATGAATGTTTGGGGGTTTGGCCCACCTCCCGGGGCGGAAAAGTGTCGTTTCAGCAACTTGAAAAAATGCGATTTCGCGACAGTGCCGGCACTGTCGAAACGGGTGAAAATCGACCCCTCGGAAAAGTTGGGTTTTTTGCCATCTTTGGGTCCTGCCGGGACCCCCGATGAATGTTTGGGGGGTTTGGCCCACCTCCCGGGGCGGAAAAGTGTCGTTTCAGCAACTCGAAAAAATGCGATTTCGCGACAGTGCCGGCACTGTCGAAACGGGTGAAAATCGACCCCTCGGAAAAGTTGGGTTTTTTGCCATCTTTGGGTCCTGCCGGGACCCCCGATGAATGTTTGGGGGGTTTGGCCACCTCCCGGGGCGGAAAAGTGTCGTTTCAGCAACTCGAAAAAATGCGATTTCGCGACAGTGCCGGCACTGTCGAAACGGGTGAAAATCGACCCCTCGGAAAAGTTGGGTTTTTTGCCATCTTTGGGTCCTGCCGGGACCCCCGATGAATGTTTGGGGGGTTTGGCCCACCTCCCGGGGCGGAAAAGTGTCGTTTCAGCAACTCGAAAAAATGCGATTTCGCGACAGTGCCGGCACTGTCGAAACGGGTGAAAATCGACCCCTCGGAAAAGTTGGGTTTTTTGCCATCTTTGGGTCCTGCCGGGACCCCCGATGAATGTTTGGGGGGTTTGGCCCACCTCCCGGGGCGGAAAAGTGTCGTTTCAGCAACTCGAAAAAATGCGATTTCGCGACAGTGCCGGCACTGTCGAAACGGGTGAAAATCGACCCCTCGGAAAAGTTGGGTTTTTTGCCATCTTTGGGTCCTGCCGGGACCCCCGATGAATGTTTGGGGGGTTTGGCCCACCTCCCGGGGCGGAAAAGTGTCGTTTCAGCAACTCGAAAAAATGCGATTTCGCGACAGTGCCGGCACTGTCGAAACGGGTGAAAATCGACCCCTCGGAAAAGTTGGGTTTTTTGCCATCTTTGGGTCCTGCCGGGACCCCCGATGAATGTTTGGGGGGTTTGGCCCACCTCCCGGGGCGGAAAAGTGTCGTTTCAGCAACTCGAAAAAATGCGATTTCGCGACAGTGCCGGCACTGTCGAAACGGGTGAAAATCGACCCCTCGGAAAAGTTGGGTTTTTTGCCATCTTTGGGTCCTGCCGGGACCCCCGATGAATGTTTGGGGGGTTTGGCCCACCTCCCGGGGCGGAAAAGTGTCGTTTCAGCAACTCGAAAAAATGCGATTTCGCGACAGTGCCGGCACTGTCGAAACGGGTGAAAATCGACCCCTCGGAAAAGTTGGGTTTTTTGCCATCTTTGGGTCCTGCCGGGACCCCCGATGAATGTTTGGGGGGTTTGGCCCACCTCCCGGGGCGGAAAAGTGTCGTTTCAGCAACTCGAAAAAATGCGATTTCGCGACAGTGCCGGCACTGTCGAAACGGGTGAAAATCGACCCCTCGGAAAAGTTGGGTTTTTTGCCATCTTTGGGTCCTGCCGGGACCCCCGATGAATGTTTGGGGGGTTTGGCCCACCTCCCGGGGCGGAAAAGTGTCGTTTCAGCAACTTGAAAAAATGCGATTTCGCGACAGTGCCGGCACTGTCGAAACGGGTGAAAATCGACCCCTCGGAAAAGTTGGGTTTTTTGCCATCTTTGGGTCCTGCCGGGACCCCCGATGAATGTTTGGGGGGTTTGGTCCACCTCCCGGGGCGGAAAAGTGTCGTTTCAGCAACTTGAAAAAATGCGATTTCGCGACAGTGCCGGCACTGTCGAAACGGGTGAAAATCGACCCCTCGGAAAAGTTGGGTTTTTGCCATCTTTGGGTCCTGCCGGGACCCCCGATGAATGTTTGGGGGGTTTGGTCCACCTCCCGGGGCGGAAAAGTGTCGTTTCAGCAACTCGAAAAAATGCGATTTCGCGACAGTGCCGGCACTGTCGAAACGGGTGAAAATCGACCCCTCGGAAAAGTTGGGTTTTTTGCCATCTTTGGGTCCTGCCGGGACCCCCGATGAATGTTTGGGGGGTTTGGTCCACCTCCCGGGGCGGAAAAGTGTCGTTTCAGCAACTCGAAAAAATGCGATTTCGCGACAGTGCCGGCACTGTCGAAACGGGTGAAAATCGACCCCTCGGAAAAGTTGGGTTTTTTGCCATCTTTGGGTCCTGCCGGGACCCCCGATGAATGTTTGGGGGGTTTGGCCCACCTCCCGGGGCGGAAAAGTGTCGTTTCAGCAACTTGAAAAAATGCGATTTCGCGACAGTGCCGGCACTGTCGAAACGGGTGAAAATCGACCCCTCGGAAAAGTTGGGTTTTTTGCCATCTTTGGGTCCTGCCGGGACCCCCGATGAATGTTTGGGGGGTTTGGTCCACCTCCCGGGGCGGAAAAGTGTCGTTTCAGCAACTCGAAAAAATGCGATTTCGCGACAGTGCCGGCACTGTCGAAACGGGTGAAAATCGACCCCTCGGAAAAGTTGGGTTTTTTGCCATCTTTGGGTCCTGCCGGGACCCCCGATGAATGTTTGGGGGGTTTGGTCCACCTCCCGGGGCGGAAAAGTGTCGTTTCAGCAACTCGAAAAAATGCGATTTCGCGACAGTGCCGGCACTGTCGAAACGGGTGAAAATCGACCCCTCGGAAAAGTTGGGTTTTTTGCCATCTTTGGGTCCTGCCGGGACCCCCGATGAATGTTTGGGGGTTTGGTCCACCTCCCGGGGCGGAAAAGTGTCGTTTCAGCAACTTGAAAAAATGCGATTTCGCGACAGTGCCGGCACTGTCGAAACGGGTGAAAATCGACCCCTCGGAAAAGTTGGGTTTTTTGCCATCTTTGGGTCCTGCCGGGACCCCCGATGAATGTTTGGGGGGTTTGGTCCACCTCCCGGGGCGGAAAAGTGTCGTTTCAGCAACTCGAAAAAATGCGATTTCGCGACAGTGCCGGCACTGTCGAAACGGGTGAAAATCGACCCCTCGGAAAAGTTGGGTTTTTTGCCATCTTTGGGTCCTGCCGGGACCCCCGATGAATGTTTGGGGGGTTTGGCCCACCTCCCGGGGCGGAAAAGTGTCGTTTCAGCAACTCGAAAAAATGCGATTTCGCGACAGTGCCGGCACTGTCGAAACGGGTGAAAATCGACCCCTCGGAAAAGTTGGGTTTTTTGCCATCTTTGGGTCCTGCCGGGACCCCCGATGAATGTTTGGGGGGTTTGGCCCACCTCCCGGGGCGGAAAAGTGTCGTTTCAGCAACTCGAAAAAATGCGATTTCGCGACAGTGCCGGCACTGTCGAAACGGGTGAAAATCGACCCCTCGGAAAAGTTGGGTTTTTTGCCATCTTTGGGTCCTGCCGGGACCCCCGATGAATGTTTGGGGGGTTTGGCCCACCTCCCGGGGCGGAAAAGTGTCGTTTCAGCAACTTGAAAAAATGCGATTTCGCGACAGTGCCGGCACTGTCGAAACGGGTGAAAATCGACCCCTCGGAAAAGTTGGGTTTTTTGCCATCTTTGGGTCCTGCCGGGACCCCCGATGAATGTTTGGGGGGTTTGGCCCACCTCCCGGGGCGGAAAAGTGTCGTTTCAGCAACTCGAAAAAATGCGATTTCGCGACAGTGCCGGCACTGTCGAAACGGGTGAAAATCGACCCCTCGGAAAAGTTGGGTTTTTTGCCATCTTTGGTCCTGCCGGGACCCCCGATGAATGTTTGGGGGGTTTGGCCCACCTCCCGGGCGGAAAAGTGTCGTTTCAGCAACTCGAAAAAATGCGATTTCGCGACAGTGCCGGCACTGTCGAAACGGGTGAAAATCGACCCCTCGGAAAAGTTGGGTTTTTTGCCATCTTTGGGTCCTGCCGGGACCCCCGATGAATGTTTGGGGGGTTTGGTCCACCTCCCGGGGCGGAAAAGTGTCGTTTCAGCAACTCGAAAAAATGCGATTTCGCGACAGTGCCGGCACTGTCGAAACGGGTGAAAATCGACCCCTCGGAAAAGTTGGGTTTTTTGCCATCTTTGGGTCCTGCCGGGACCCCCGATGAATGTTTGGGGGGTTTGGCCCACCTCCCGGGGCGGAAAAGTGTCGTTTCAGCAACTTGAAAAAATGCGATTTCGCGACAGTGCCGGCACTGTCGAAACGGGTGAAAATCGACCCCTCGGAAAAGTTGGGTTTTTTGCCATCTTTGGGTCCTGCCGGGACCCCCGATGAATGTTTGGGGGGTTTGGCCCACCTCCCGGGGCGGAAAAGTGTCGTTTCAGCAACTCGAAAAAATGCGATTTCGCGACAGTGCCGGCACTGTCGAAACGGGTGAAAATCGACCCCTCGGAAAAGTTGGGTTTTTTGCCATCTTTGGGTCCTGCCGGGACCCCCGATGAATGTTTGGGGGGTTTGGCCACCTCCCGGGGCGGAAAAGTGTCGTTTCAGCAACTCGAAAAAATGCGATTTCGCGACAGTGCCGGCACTGTCGAAACGGGTGAAAATCGACCCCTCGGAAAAGTTGGGTTTTTTGCCATCTTTGGGTCCTGCCGGGACCCCCGATGAATGTTTGGGGGGTTTGGCCCACCTCCCGGGGCGGAAAAGTGTCGTTTCAGCAACTCGAAAAAATGCGATTTCGCGACAGTGCCGGCACTGTCGAAACGGGTGAAAATCGACCCCTCGGAAAAGTTGGGTTTTTTGCCATCTTTGGGTCCTGCCGGGACCCCCGATGAATGTTTGGGGGGTTTGGCCCACCTCCCGGGGCGGAAAAGTGTCGTTTCAGCAACTCGAAAAAATGCGATTTCGCGACAGTGCCGGCACTGTCGAAACGGGTGAAAATCGACCCCTCGGAAAAGTTGGGTTTTTTGCCATCTTTGGGTCCTGCCGGGACCCCCGATGAATGTTTGGGGGGTTTGGCCACCTCCCGGGGCGGAAAAGTGTCGTTTCAGCAACTCGAAAAAATGCGATTTCGCGACAGTGCCGGCACTGTCGAAACGGGTGAAAATCGACCCCTCGGAAAAGTTGGGTTTTTTTGCCATCTTTGGGTCCTGCCGGGACCCCCGATGAATGTTTGGGGGGTTTGGCCCACCTCCCGGGGCGGAAAAGTGTCGTTTCAGCAACTCGAAAAAATGCGATTTCGCGACAGTGCCGGCACTGTCGAAACGGGTGAAAATCGACCCCTCGGAAAAGTTGGGTTTTTTGCCATCTTTGGGTCCTGCCGGGACCCCCGATGAATGTTTGGGGGTTTGGCCCACCTCCCGGGGCGGAAAAGTGTCGTTTCAGCAACTCGAAAAAATGCGATTTCGCGACAGTGCCGGCACTGTCGAAACGGGTGAAAATCGACCCCTCGGAAAAGTTGGGTTTTTTGCCATCTTTGGGTCCTGCCGGGACCCCCGATGAATGTTTGGGGGGTTTGGCCCACCTCCCGGGGCGGAAAAGTGTCGTTTCAGCAACTCGAAAAAATGCGATTTCGCGACAGTGCCGGCACTGTCGAAACGGGTGAAAATCGACCCCTCGGAAAAGTTGGGTTTTTTGCCATCTTTGGGTCCTGCCGGGACCCCCGATGAATGTTTGGGGGGTTTGGCCCACCTCCCGGGGCGGAAAGTGTCGTTTCAGCAACTCGAAAAAATGCGATTTCGCGACAGTGCCGGCACTGTCGAAACGGGTGAAAATCGACCCCTCGGAAAAGTTGGGTTTTTTGCCATCTTTGGGTCCTGCCGGGACCCCCGATGAATGTTTGGGGGGTTTGGCCCACCTCCCGGGGCGGAAAAGTGTCGTTTCAGCAACTCGAAAAAATGCGATTTCGCGACAGTGCCGGCACTGTCGAAACGGGTGAAAATCGACCCCTCGGAAAAGTTGGGTTTTTTGCCATCTTTGGGTCCTGCCGGGACCCCCGATGAATGTTTGGGGGGTTTGGCCCACCTCCCGGGGCGGAAAAGTGTCGTTTCAGCAACTCGAAAAAATGCGATTTCGCGACAGTGCCGGCACTGTCGAAACGGGTGAAAATCGACCCCTCGGAAAAGTTGGGTTTTTTGCCATCTTTGGGTCCTGCCGGGACCCCCGATGAATGTTTGGGGGTTTGGCCCACCTCCCGGGGCGGAAAAGTGTCGTTTCAGCAACTCGAAAAAATGCGATTTCGCGACAGTGCCGGCACTGTCGAAACGGGTGAAAATCGACCCTCGGAAAAGTTGGGTTTTTTGCCATCTTTGGGTCCTGCCGGGACCCCCGATGAATGTTTGGGGGGTTTGGCCCACCTCCCGGGGCGGAAAAGTGTCGTTTCAGCAACTCGAAAAAATGCGATTTCGCGACAGTGCCGGCACTGTCGAAACGGGTGAAAATCGACCCCTCGGAAAAGTTGGGTTTTTTGCCATCTTTGGGTCCTGCCGGGACCCCCGATGAATGTTTGGGGGGTTTGGCCCACCTCCCGGGGCGGAAAAGTGTCGTTTCAGCAACTCGAAAAAATGCGATTTCGCGACAGTGCCGGCACTGTCGAAACGGGTGAAAATCGACCCCTCGGAAAAGTTGGGTTTTTTGCCATCTTTGGGTCCTGCCGGGACCCCCGATGAATGTTTGGGGGGTTTGGCCCACCTCCCGGGGCGGAAAAGTGTCGTTTCAGCAACTCGAAAAAATGCGATTTCGCGACAGTGCCGGCACTGTCGAAACGGGTGAAAATCGACCCCTCGGAAAAGTTGGGTTTTTTGCCATCTTTGGGTCCTGCCGGGACCCCCGATGAATGTTTGGGGGGTTTGGCCCACCTCCCGGGGCGGAAAAGTGTCGTTTCAGCAACTCGAAAAAATGCGATTTCGCGACAGTGCCGGCACTGTCGAAACGGGTGAAAATCGACCCCTCGGAAAAGTTGGGTTTTTTTGCCATCTTTGGGTCCTGCCGGGACCCCCGATGAATGTTTGGGGGGTTTGGCCCACCTCCCGGGGCGGAAAAGTGTCGTTTCAGCAACTCGAAAAAATGCGATTTCGCGACAGTGCCGG
>NW_026559884.1:65000-82500 GCF_027744805.1 Dunckerocampus dactyliophorus | reverse complement strand
AGGCGTCGCCTATCGCGTGCGCAAACTCCCAGCAAGCACCAACGTGCTCCTTTGGATGTTGTCATCCGGAGGTGATAGCGCGGCCCGGGCCGCCTGACGCGGCCCATCGCGGGCGCTCCTCGTCGGACACCTGCGTCACACAGCCTGGGTGCCAGCTGTGGAGTGACACTTGGAGAAAAAGAAGCACAAGTCACTCATATCAAAGTTCCCGTTCCCTTTTGTTTGTGTCACGCTTGGAAATGCTTGAGAGGTGACACTTTGTCAAAATTGCAGCTGGTGTCTCATCATCATCATCACCGCTGCTCATCAGCCTTCCTTGGATGCCTGCCATGCACGCGGCCCAACGGGGCACTCAGATGGGGTGGGCAGCCCGGACCGCCTTGCGCGGCCCAACACGGGCGCCCAGGGGGACGCGGAAACCCGTTTTAGAAAATAACCTCCAGGGGTTTTCCAAGAGCGGCACAGCCCCAGCTCACGTCCGTGTTTCAGTGCGTCAAAAGCGGATTCAAAAGTGTGCTTTTCTCGGTACTTCCCCTGGAGGTCAGTGTTTCTAAAAACTGGGTTTCCGAAATCGTGCTGGAGGTGTTTTGGTCAACCAGGAAAAATGGCATTTACGGGAGAGGGTAAAGTATACCCCCCCCCCCCCTCTCGGCTGATTTACCCTCTCCCGTAAACGCGTTTTTTCCTGGTCGACCAAAACACTCATTGACTCCCATTCATTTGACACTTTGTCATTTTTTCAGCACTTTTTTCGCGCATTGGGTACTCCGCCCATTGACTCCCATTCATTTGACACTTTGTCGTTTTTCCAGACCTTTTTTCACGCATTGGGTACTCCGCCCATTCACTCCCATTCATTTGACACTTTGTCGTTTTTTCAGCACTTTTTTCGCGCATTGGGTACTCCGCCCCATTCACTCCCATTCATTTCACACTTAGAAAAATCATCCGAGCGGCTCTCCACGCATTTTATAGCCGCTTTGGGGCTCCAGCCGCCTCGGCCTTCATTTCTGACTAGGCTCGTGTGGACTTTGTCGTTTTTTCAGCACTTTTTTCGCGCATTGGGTACTCCGCCCCATTCACTCCCATTCATTTCACACTTTGAAAAATCATCCGAGCGGCTCTCCACGCGTTTTATAGCCGCTTTGGGGCTCCAGCCGCCTCGGACTGCATTTCTGACTAGGCTCGTGTGGACTTTGTCGTTTTTTCAGCACTTTTTTTACACATTGGGTACTCTGCCCCATTCACTCCCATTCATTTGACACTTTGAAAAATCATCCGAGCGGCTCTCCACGCGTTTTATAGCCGCTTTGGGGCTCCAGCCGCCTCGGACTGCATTTCTGACTAGGCTCGTGTGGACTTTGTCGTTTTTTCAGCACTTTTTTTACACATTGGGTACTCTGCCCCATTCACTCCCATTCATTTGACACTTTGAAAAATCATCCGAGCGGCTCTCCACGCGTTTTATAGCCGCTTTCAGACTCCTGCCGCCTCGCCTGCACTTCCGCCTCGGTCCGTTAGGATTTAGGCCTTTTTTCAGCACTTTTTCTCCGTTCCTCCGGGGCGACAGCGGCTCTCCACGCATTTTATAGCCGTTTTCAGACTCCTGCCGCCTCGCCTGCACTTCCGCCTCGGTCCGTTAGGATTTAGGCCTTTTTTCAGCACTTTTTCTCCGTTCCTCCGGGGCGACAGCGGCTCTCCACGCATTTTATAGCCGTTTTCAGACTCCTGCCGCCTCGCCTGCACTTCCGCCTCGGTCCGTTAGGATTTAGGCCTTTTTTCAGCACTTTTTCTCCGTTCCTCCGGGGCGACAGCGGCTCTCCACGCATTTTATAGCCGTTTTCAGACTCCTGCCGCCTCGCCTGCACTTCCGCCTCGGTCCGTTAGGATTTAGGCCTTTTTTCAGCACTTTTTCTCCGTTCCTCCGGGGCGACAGCGGCTCTCCACGCATTTTATAGCCGTTTTCAGACTCCTGCCGCCTCGCCTGCACTTCCGCCTCGGTCCGTTAGGATTTAGGCCTTTTTTCAGCACTTTTTCTCCGTTTCTCCGGGGCGACAGCGGCTCTCCACGCATTTTATAGCCGTTTTCAGACTCCTGCCGCCTCGCCTGCACTTCCGCCTAGGTCCGTTAGGATTTAGGCCTTTTTTCAGCACTTTTTCTCCGTTTCTCCGGGGCGACAGCGGCTCTCCACGCTTTTTATAGCGGTTTTCAGACTCCTGCCGCCTCGCCTGCACTTCCGCCTAGGTCCGTTAGGATTTAGGCCTTTTTTCAGCACTTTTTCTCCGTTCCTCCGGGGCGACAGCGGCTCTCCACGCTTTTTATAGCCGCTTTGGGGCTTTAGCCGCCTCGGCCTGCATTTCTGACTAGGCTCGTGTGGACTTTTTCAGCACTTTTTTTGTGCATTGGGTACTCTCGCCCATTGACTCCCATTCATTTGACACTTTGTCATATTTTCAGCACTTTTTTGGCGCATTGGGTACTCTCGCCCATTGACTCCCATTCATTTGACACTTTGTCATATTTTCAGCACTTTTTTGGCGCATTGGGTACTCTCGCCCATTGACTTCAATGCATTTACTGCAACTCCTGCCTGTGTCCGCCAGAGGGCGTCTGGCTTAACAGCGGCTCTCCACGCTATTTCTATCCGCTTTGAGGCTCCAGGCAGCTCGGCCTGGGTTTCTGAATTTCTCCCTTGACACTTTGTTACTTTTTCACCTTTTTTCTCATTTCATCCAGGGACACAGCGGCTCTCCACAGACTTTCCCGCGGCCCCTGGGCTCCAGGACCCTAGGCATGGGTTTCTGCCTAGCTCCCTTGACACTTTGCCATTTTTTCACCTTTTTTCTCATTTCATCCAGGGACACAGCGGCTCTCCACAGACTTTCCCGCGGCCCCTGGGCTCCAGGACCCTAGGCATGGGTTTCTGCCTAGCTCCCTTGACACTTTGCCATTTTTTCACCCTTTTTCTCATTTCATCCAGGGCAACAGCGGCTTTCCACAGACTTTGCAGCCGCCCCTGGGCTCCAGGACCCTAGGCATGGGTTTCTGCCTAGCTCCCTTGACACTTTGCCATTTTTTCACCCTTTTTCTCAATTCATCCAGGGACACAGCGGCTCTCCACACACTTTAGAACCGCCCCTGGGCTCCAGGCAGCTCGGCCTGAGTTTCTGAATTTCTCCCTTGACACTTTGCCATTTTTTCACCCTTTTTCTCAATTCATCCAGGGACACAGCGGCTCTCCACACACTTTAGAACCGCCCCTGGGCTCCAGGCAGCTCGGCCTGAGTTTCTGAATTTCTCCCTTGACACTTTGCCATTTTTTCACCCTTTTTCTCATTTCATCCAGGGACACAGCGGCACTCCACAGACTTTACAGCCGCCCCTGGGCTCCAGGCAGCTCGGCATGGGTTTCTGCCTAGCTCCCTTGACACTTTGCCATTTTTCCACCCTTTTTCTCATTTCATCCAGGGACACAGCGGCTCTCCACAGACTTTGCAGCCGCCCCTGGGCTCCAGGACCCTAGGCATGGGTTTCTGCCTAGCTCCCTTGACACTTTGCCATTTTTTCACCCTTTTTCTCAATTCATCCAGGGACACAGCGGCTCTCCACAGACTTTACAGCCGCCCCTGGGCTCCAGGACCCTAGGCATGGGTTTCTGAATTTTTCCCTTGACACTTTGCCATTTTTTCACCCTTTTTCTCATTTCATCCAGGGACACAGCGGCTCTCCACAGACTTTACAGCCGCCCCTGGGCTCCAGGCAGCTCGGCCTGAGTTTCTGAATTTCTCCCTTGACACTTTGCCATTTTTTCACCCTTTTTCTCATTTCATCCAGGGACACAGCGGCACTCCACAGACTTTACAGCCGCCCCTGGGCTCCAGGCAGCTCGGCATGGGTTTCTGCCTAGCTCCCTTGACACTTTGCCATTTTTCCACCCTTTTTCTCATTTCATCCAGGGACACAGCGGCTCTCCACAGACTTTGCAGCCGCCCCTGGGCTCCAGGACCCTAGGCATGGGTTTCTGCCTAGCTCCCTTGACACTTTGCCATTTTTTCACCCTTTTTCTCAATTCATCCAGGGACACAGCGGCTCTCCACAGACTTTACAGCCGCCCCTGGGCTCCAGGACCCTAGGCATGGGTTTCTGAATTTTTCCCTTGACACTTTGCCATTTTTTCACCCTTTTTCTCATTTCATCCAGGGACACAGCGGCTCTCCACAGACTTTACAGCCGCCCCTGGGCTCCAGGCAGCTCGGCCTGAGTTTCTGAATTTCTCCCTTGACACTTTGCCATTTTTTCACCCTTTTTCTCAATTCATCCAGGGACACAGCGGCTCTCACAGACTTTAGAACCGCCCCT
The DNA here is from genome assembly GCF_027744805.1 of Dunckerocampus dactyliophorus. Classification (NCBI taxonomy): domain Eukaryota; kingdom Metazoa; phylum Chordata; class Actinopteri; order Syngnathiformes; family Syngnathidae; genus Dunckerocampus; species Dunckerocampus dactyliophorus. Next base: position 78,141 of record NW_026559884.1, on the reverse strand, counting down.
GGGCTCCAGGACCCTAGGCATGGGTTTCTGCCTAGCTCCCTTGACACTTTGCCATTTTTTCACCTTTTTTCTCATTTCATCCAGGGACACAGCGGCACTCCACAGACTTTACAGCCGCCCCTGGGCTCCAGGCAGCTCGGCCTGGGTTTCTGAATTTCTCCCTTGACACTTTGCCATTTTTTCACCTTTTTTCTCATTTCATCCAGGGACACAGCGGCTCTCCACAGACTTTGCAGCCGCCCCTGGGCTCCAGGACCCTAGGCATGGGTTTCTGCCTAGCTCCCTTGACACTTTGCCATTTTTTCACCCTTTTTCTCAATTCATCCAGGGACACAGCGGCTCTCCACACACTTTAGAACCGCCCCTGGGCTCCAGGCAGCTCGGCCTGAGTTTCTGAATTTCTCCCTTGACACTTTGCCATTTTTTCACCCTTTTTCTCAATTCATCCAGGGACACAGCGGCTCTCCACAGACTTTCCCGCGGCCCCTGGGCTCCAGGACCCTAGGCATGGGTTTCTGCCTAGCTCCCTTGACACTTTGCCATTTTTTCACCTTTTTTCTCATTTCATCCAGGGACACAGCGGCTCTCACAGGCTTTAGAACCGCCCCTGGGCTCCAGGACCCTAGGCATGGGTTTCTGAATTTCTCCCTTGACACTTTGCCATTTTTTCACCTTTTTTCTCATTTCATCCAGGGCAACAGCGGCTCTCCACAGACTTTCCCGCGGCCCCTGGGCTCCAGGACCCTAGGCATGGGTTTCTGCCTAGCTCCCTTGACACTTTGCCATTTTTTCACCCTTTTTCTCATTTCATCCAGGGACACAGCGGCTCTCACAGACTTTAGAACCGCCCCTGGGCTCCAGGACGCAAGGCATGGCTTACTCTCGCCCATTGACTTCAATGCATTTACTGCAACTCCTGCCTGTGTCCGCCAGAGGGCGTCTGGCTTAACAGCGGCTCTCCACGCTATTTCTATCCGCTTTGAGGCTCCAGGCAGCTCGGCCTGAGTTTCTGAATTTCTCCCTTGACACTTTGCCATTTTTTCACCTTTTTTCTCATTTCATCCAGGGACACAGCGGCTCTCACAGACTTTAGAACCGCCCCTGGGCTCCAGGCAGCTCGGCCTGGGTTTCTGAATTTCTCCCTTGACACTTTGCCATTTTTTCACCTTTTTTCTCATTTCATCCAGGGACACAGCGGCTCTCCACAGACTTTGCAGCCGCCCCTGGGCTCCAGGCAGCTCGGCCTGGGTTTCTGAATTTCTCCCTTGACACTTTGCCATTTTTCCACCCTTTTTCTCATTTCATCCAGGGACACAGCGGCTCTCCACAGACTTTACAGCCGCCCCTGGGCTCCAGGACCCTAGGCATGGGTTTCTGAATTTCTCCCTTGACACTTTGCCATTTTTTCACCTTTTTCCTCATTTCATCCAGGGACACAGCGGCTCTCCACAGACTTTGCAGCCGCCCCTGGGCTCCAGGCAGCTCGGCCTGGGTTTCTGAATTTCTCCCTTGACACTTTGCCATTTTTTCACCTTTTTTCTCATTTCATCCAGGGACACAGCGGCTCTCCACAGACTTTGCAGCCGCCCCTGGGCTCCAGGCAGCTCGGCCTGGGTTTCTGAATTTCTCCCTTGACACTTTGCCATTTTTTCACCTTTTTTCTCATTTCATCCAGGGACACAGCGGCTCTCCACAGACTTTGCAGCCGCCCCCGGGCTCCAGGCAGCTCGGCCTGGGTTTCTGAATTTCTCCCTTGACACTTTGTTACTTTTTCACCTTTTTTCTCATTTCATCCAGGGACACAGCGGCTCTCCACAGACTTTCCCGCGGCCCCTGGGCTCCAGGCAGCTCGGCCTGGGTTTCTGAATTTCTCCCTTGACACTTTGCCATTTTTCCACCCTTTTTCTCATTTCATCCAGGGACACAGCGGCTCTCACAGGCTTTAGAACCGCCCCTGGGCTCCAGGCAGCTCGGCATGGGTTTCTGCCTAGCTCCCTTGACACTTTGCCATTTTTTCACCTTTTTTCTCATTTCATCCAGGGACACAGCGGCTCTCCACAGACTTTGCAGCCGCCCCTGGGCTCCAGGCAGCTCGGCCTGGGTTTCTGAATTTCTCCCTTGACACTTTGCCATTTTTTCACCTTTTTTCTCATTTCATCCAGGGCAACAGCGGCTCTCCACAGACTTTCCCGCGGCCCCTGGGCTCCAGGACCCTAGGCATGGGTTTCTGCCTAGCTCCCTTGACACTTTGCCATTTTTCCACCCTTTTTCTCATTTCATCCAGGGACACAGCGGCTCTCCACAGACTTTACAGCCGCCCCTGGGCTCCAGGACCCTAGGCATGGGTTTCTGAATTTTTCCCTTGACACTTTGCCATTTTTTCACCTTTTTTCTCATTTCATCCAGGGACACAGCGGCTCTCCACAGACTTTCCCGCGGCCCCTGGGCTCCAGGACCCTAGGCATGGGTTTCTGCCTAGCTCCCTTGACACTTTGCCATTTTTTCACCTTTTTTCTCATTTCATCCAGGGACACAGCGGCTCTCCACAGACTTTGCAGCCGCCCCCGGGCTCCAGGCAGCTCGGCCTGGGTTTCTGAATTTCTCCCTTGACACTTTGCCATTTTTTCACCTTTTTTCTCATTTCATCCAGGGCAACAGCGGCTCTCACAGACTTTAGAACCGCCCCTGGGCTCCAGGACCCTAGGCATGGGTTTCTGCCTAGCTCCCTTGACACTTTGCCATTTTTTCACCTTTTTTCTCATTTCATCCAGGGCAACAGCGGCTCTCACAGGCTTTAGAACCGCCCCTGGGCTCCAGGACCCTAGGCATGGGTTTCTGCCTAGCTCCCTTGACACTTTGCCATTTTTTCACCTTTTTTCTCATTTCATCCAGGGCAACAGCGGCTCTCACAGACTTTAGAACCGCCCCTGGGCTCCAGGCAGCTCGGCCTGAGTTTCTGAATTTCTCCCTTGACACTTTGCCATTTTTTCACCCTTTTTCTCATTTCATCCAGGGACACAGCGGCTCTCACAGACTTTAGAACCGCCCCTGGGCTCCAGGACCCTAGGCATGGGTTTCTGCCTAGCTCCCTTGACACTTTGCCATTTTTTCACCTTTTTTCTCATTTCATCCAGGGACACAGCGGCTCTCCACAGACTTTCCCGCGGCCCCTGGGCTCCAGGACCCTAGGCATGGGTTTCTGCCTAGCTCCCTTGACACTTTGCCATTTTTCCACCCTTTTTCTCATTTCATCCAGGGACACAGCGGCTCTCACAGACTTTAGAACCGCCCCTGGGCTCCAGGCAGCTCGGCCTGAGTTTCTGAATTTCTCCCTTGACACTTTGCCATTTTTTCACCCTTTTTCTCATTTCATCCAGGGACACAGCGGCTCTCCACAGACTTTGCAGCCGCCCCTGGGCTCCAGGCAGCTCGGCCTGGGTTTCTGAATTTCTCCCTTGACACTTTGTTACTTTTTCACCTTTTTTCTCATTTCATCCAGGGACACAGCGGCTCTCCACAGACTTTCCCGCGGCCCCTGGGCTCCAGGACCCTAGGCATGGGTTTCTGCCTAGCTCCCTTGACACTTTGCCATTTTTTCACCTTTTTTCTCATTTCATCCAGGGACACAGCGGCTCTCCACAGACTTTCCCGCGGCCCCTGGGCTCCAGGACCCTAGGCATGGGTTTCTGCCTAGCTCCCTTGACACTTTGCCATTTTTTCACCCTTTTTCTCATTTCATCCAGGGGCACAGCGGCTCTCCACAGACTTTCCCGCGGCCCCTGGGCTCCAGGACCCTAGGCATGGGTTTCTGCCTAGCTCCCTTGACACTTTGCCATTTTTTCACCTTTTTTCTCATTTCATCCAGGGACACAGCGGCTCTCCACAGACTTTCCCGCGGCCCCTGGGCTCCAGGACCCTAGGCATGGGTTTCTGCCTAGCTCCCTTGACACTTTGCCATTTTTTCACCCTTTTTCTCATTTCATCCAGGGCAACAGCGGCTTTCCACAGACTTTGCAGCCGCCCCTGGGCTCCAGGACCCTAGGCATGGGTTTCTGCCTAGCTCCCTTGACACTTTGCCATTTTTTCACCCTTTTTCTCAATTCATCCAGGGACACAGCGGCTCTCCACACACTTTAGAACCGCCCCTGGGCTCCAGGCAGCTCGGCCTGAGTTTCTGAATTTCTCCCTTGACACTTTGCCATTTTTTCACCCTTTTTCTCAATTCATCCAGGGACACAGCGGCTCTCCACACACTTTAGAACCGCCCCTGGGCTCCAGGCAGCTCGGCCTGAGTTTCTGAATTTCTCCCTTGACACTTTGCCATTTTTTCACCTTTTTTCTCATTTCATCCAGGGACACAGCGGCTCTCCACAGACTTTCCCGCGGCCCCTTGGCTCCAGGACCCTAGGCATGGGTTTCTGAATTTCTCCCTTGACACTTTGCCATTTTTTCACCTTTTTTCTCATTTCATCCAGGGCAACAGCGGCTCTCCACAGACTTTCCCGCGGCCCCTGGGCTCCAGGACCCTAGGCATGGGTTTCTGCCTAGCTCCCTTGACACTTTGCCATTTTTTCACCTTTTTTCTCATTTCATCCAGGGCAACAGCGGCTCTCCACAGACTTTCCCGCGGCCCCTGGGCTCCAGGACCCTAGGCATGGGTTTCTGCCTAGCTCCCTTGACACTTTGCCATTTTTTCACCCTTTTTCTCATTTCATCCAGGGACACAGCGGCTCTCACAGACTTTAGAACCGCCCCTGGGCTCCAGGACGCAAGGCATGGCTTACTCTCGCCCATTGACTTCAATGCATTTACTGCAACTCCTGCCTGTGTCCGCCAGAGGGCGTCTGGCTTAACAGCGGCTCTCCACGCTATTTCTATCCGCTTTGAGGCTCCAGGCAGCTCGGCCTGAGTTTCTGAATTTCTCCCTTGACACTTTGCCATTTTTTCACCTTTTTTCTCATTTCATCCAGGGACACAGCGGCTCTCCACAGACTTTGCAGCCGCCCCCGGGCTCCAGGCAGCTCGGCCTGGGTTTCTGAATTTCTCCCTTGACACTTTGCCATTTTTTCACCTTTTTTCTCATTTCATCCAGGGACACAGCGGCTCTCCACAGACTTTGCAGCCGCCCCTGGGCTCCAGCCAGCTCGGCCTGAGTTTCTGAATTTCTCCCTTGACACTTTGCCATTTTTTCACCCTTTTTCTCATTTCATCCAGGGACACAGCGGCTCTCCACAGACTTTCCCGCGGCCCCTGGGCTCCAGGACCCTAGGCATGGGTTTCTGCCTAGCTCCCTTGACACTTTGCCATTTTTTCACCCTTTTTCTCATTTCATCCAGGGACACAGCGGCTCTCCACAGACTTTGCAGCCGCCCCTGGGCTCCAGGACCCTAGGCATGGGTTTCTGCCTAGCTCCCTTGACACTTTGCCATTTTTTCACCCTTTTTCTCATTTCATCCAGGGACACAGCGGCTCTCCACAGACTTTACAGCCGCCCCTGGGCTCCAGGACCCTAGGCACGGGTTTCTGAATTTTTCCCTTGACACTTTGCCATTTTTTCACCCTTTTTCTCATTTCATCCAGGGACACAGCGGCTCTCCACAGACTTTCCCGCGGCCCCTGGGCTCCAGGCAGCTCGGCCTGAGTTTCTGAATTTCTCCCTTGACACTTTGCCATTTTTTCACCTTTTTTCTCATTTCATCCAGGGACACAGCGGCTCTCCACAGACTTTGCAGCCGCCCCTGGGCTCCAGCCAGCTCGGCCTGAGTTTCTGAATTTCTCCCTTGACACTTTGCCATTTTTTCACCCTTTTTCTCATTTCATCCAGGGACACAGCGGCTCTCACAGACTTTAGAACCGCCCCTGGGCTCCAGGACCCTAGGCATGGGTTTCTGCCTAGCTCCCTTGACACTTTGCCATTTTTTCACCTTTTTTCTCATTTCATCCAGGGACACAGCGGCTCTCCACAGACTTTGCAGCCGCCCCCGGGCTCCAGGCAGCTCGGCCTGGGTTTCTGAATTTCTCCCTTGACACTTTGCCATTTTTTCACCTTTTTTCTCATTTCATCCAGGGACACAGCGGCTCTCCACAGACTTTGCAGCCGCCCCTGGGCTCCAGCCAGCTCGGCCTGAGTTTCTGAATTTCTCCCTTACACTTTGCCATTTTTTCACCCTTTTTCTCATTTCATCCAGGGACACAGCGGCTCTCCACAGACTTTCCCGCGGCCCCTGGGCTCCAGGACCCTAGGCATGGGTTTCTGCCTAGCTCCCTTGACACTTTGCCATTTTTTCACCCTTTTTCTCATTTCATCCAGGGACACAGCGGCTCTCCACAGACTTTACAGCCGCCCCTGGGCTCCAGGACCCTAGGCACGGGTTTCTGAATTTTTCCCTTGACACTTTGCCATTTTTTCACCCTTTTTCTCATTTCATCCAGGGACACAGCGGCTCTCCACAGACTTTCCCGCGGCCCCTGGGCTCCAGGCAGCTCGGCCTGAGTTTCTGAATTTCTCCCTTGACACTTTGCCATTTTTTCACCTTTTTTCTCATTTCATCCAGGGACACAGCGGCTCTCCACAGACTTTGCAGCCGCCCCTGGGCTCCAGCCAGCTCGGCCTGAGTTTCTGAATTTCTCCCTTGACACTTTGCCATTTTTTCACCCTTTTTCTCATTTCATCCAGGGACACAGCGGCTCTCACAGACTTTAGAACCGCCCCTGGGCTCCAGGACCCTAGGCATGGGTTTCTGCCTAGCTCCCTTGACACTTTGCCATTTTTTCACCTTTTTTCTCATTTCATCCAGGGACACAGCGGCTCTCCACAGACTTTGCAGCCGCCCCCGGGCTCCAGGCAGCTCGGCCTGGGTTTCTGAATTTCTCCCTTGACACTTTGCCATTTTTTCACCTTTTTTCTCATTTCATCCAGGGACACAGCGGCTCTCCACAGACTTTGCAGCCGCCCCTGGGCTCCAGCCAGCTCGGCCTGAGTTTCTGAATTTCTCCCTTGACACTTTGCCATTTTTTCACCCTTTTTCTCATTTCATCCAGGGACACAGCGGCTCTCCACAGACTTTCCCGCGGCCCCTGGGCTCCAGGACCCTAGGCATGGGTTTCTGCCTAGCTCCCTTGACACTTTGCCATTTTTTCACCCTTTTTCTCATTTCATCCAGGGACACAGCGGCTCTCCACAGACTTTACAGCCGCCCCTGGGCTCCAGGACCCTAGGCACGGGTTTCTGAATTTTTCCCTTGACACTTTGCCATTTTTTCACCCTTTTTCTCATTTCATCCAGGGACACAGCGGCTCTCCACAGACTTTCCCGCGGCCCCTGGGCTCCAGGCAGCTCGGCCTGAGTTTCTGAATTTCTCCCTTGACACTTTGCCATTTTTTCACCCTTTTTCTCATTTCATCCAGGGACACAGCGGCTCTCCACAGACTTCCCGCGGCCCCTGGGCTCCAGGACCCTAGGCATGGGTTTCTGCCTAGCTCCCTTGACACTTTGCCATTTTTTCACCCTTTTTCTCATTTCATCCAGGGACACAGCGGCTCTCCACAGACTTTGCAGCCGCCCCTGGGCTCCAGGACCCTAGGCATGGGTTTCTGCCTAGCTCCCTTGACACTTTGCCATTTTTTCACCCTTTTTCTCATTTCATCCAGGGACACAGCGGCTCTCCACAGACTTTACAGCCGCCCCTGGGCTCCAGGACCCTAGGCACGGGTTTCTGAATTTTTCCCTTGACACTTTGCCATTTTTTCACCCTTTTTCTCATTTCATCCAGGGACACAGCGGCTCTCCACAGACTTTCCCGCGGCCCCTGGGCTCCAGGCAGCTCGGCCTGAGTTTCTGAATTTCTCCCTTGACACTTTGCCATTTTTTCACCTTTTTTCTCATTTCATCCAGGGACACAGCGGCTCTCCACAGACTTTGCAGCCGCCCCTGGGCTCCAGCCAGCTCGGCCTGAGTTTCTGAATTTCTCCCTTGACACTTTGCCATTTTTTCACCCTTTTTCTCATTTCATCCAGGGACACAGCGGCTCTCACAGACTTTAGAACCGCCCCTGGGCTCCAGGACCCTAGGCATGGGTTTCTGCCTAGCTCCCTTGACACTTTGCCATTTTTTCACCTTTTTTCTCATTTCATCCAGGGACACAGCGGCTCTCCACAGACTTTGCAGCCGCCCCCGGGCTCCAGGCAGCTCGGCCTGGGTTTCTGAATTTCTCCCTTGACACTTTGCCATTTTTTCACCTTTTTTCTCATTTCATCCAGGGACACAGCGGCTCTCCACAGACTTTGCAGCCGCCCCTGGGCTCCAGCCAGCTCGGCCTGAGTTTCTGAATTTCTCCCTTGACACTTTGCCATTTTTTCACCCTTTTTCTCATTTCATCCAGGGACACAGCGGCTCTCCACAGACTTTCCCGCGGCCCCTGGGCTCCAGGACCCTAGGCATGGGTTTCTGCCTAGCTCCCTTGACACTTTGCCATTTTTTCACCCTTTTTCTCATTTCATCCAGGGACACAGCGGCTCTCCACAGACTTTGCAGCCGCCCCTGGGCTCCAGGACCCTAGGCATGGGTTTCTGCCTAGCTCCCTTGACACTTTGCCATTTTTTCACCCTTTTTCTCATTTCATCCAGGGACACAGCGGCTCTCCACAGACTTTACAGCCGCCCCTGGGCTCCAGGACCCTAGGCACGGGTTTCTGAATTTTTCCCTTGACACTTTGCCATTTTTTCACCCTTTTTCTCATTTCATCCAGGGACACAGCGGCTCTCCACAGACTTTCCCGCGGCCCCTGGGCTCCAGGCAGCTCGGCCTGAGTTTCTGAATTTCTCCCTTGACACTTTGCCATTTTTTCACCTTTTTTCTCATTTCATCCAGGGACACAGCGGCTCTCCACAGACTTTGCAGCCGCCCCTGGGCTCCAGCCAGCTCGGCCTGAGTTTCTGAATTTCTCCCTTGACACTTTGCCATTTTTTCACCCTTTTTCTCATTTCATCCAGGGACACAGCGGCTCTCACAGACTTTAGAACCGCCCCTGGGCTCCAGGACCCTAGGCATGGGTTTCTGCCTAGCTCCCTTGACACTTTGCCATTTTTTCACCTTTTTCTCATTTCATCCAGGGACACAGCGGCTCTCCACAGACTTTGCAGCCGCCCCCGGGCTCCAGGCAGCTCGGCCTGGGTTTCTGAATTTCTCCCTTGACACTTTGCCATTTTTTCACCTTTTTTCTCATTTCATCCAGGGACACAGCGGCTCTCCACAGACTTTGCAGCCGCCCCTGGGCTCCAGCCAGCTCGGCCTGAGTTTCTGAATTTCTCCCTTGACACTTTGCCATTTTTTCACCCTTTTTCTCATTTCATCCAGGGACACAGCGGCTCTCCACAGACTTTCCCGCGGCCCCTGGGCTCCAGGACCCTAGGCATGGGTTTCTGCCTAGCTCCCTTGACACTTTGCCATTTTTTCACCCTTTTTCTCATTTCATCCAGGGACACAGCGGCTCTCCACAGACTTTGCAGCCGCCCCTGGGCTCCAGGACCCTAGGCATGGGTTTCTGCCTAGCTCCCTTGACACTTTGCCATTTTTTCACCCTTTTTCTCATTTCATCCAGGGACACAGCGGCTCTCCACAGACTTTACAGCCGCCCCTGGGCTCCAGGACCCTAGGCACGGGTTTCTGAATTTTTCCCTTGACACTTTGCCATTTTTTTCACCCTTTTTCTCATTTCATCCAGGGACACAGCGGCTCTCCACAGACTTTCCCGCGGCCCCTGGGCTCCAGGCAGCTCGGCCTGAGTTTCTGAATTTCTCCCTTGACACTTTGCCATTTTTTCACCTTTTTTCTCATTTCATCCAGGGACACAGCGGCTCTCCACAGACTTTGCAGCCGCCCCTGGGCTCCAGCCAGCTCGGCCTGAGTTTCTGAATTTCTCCCTTGACACTTTGCCATTTTTTCACCCTTTTTCTCATTTCATCCAGGGACACAGCGGCTCTCACAGACTTTAGAACCGCCCCTGGGCTCCAGGACCCTAGGCATGGGTTTCTGCCTAGCTCCCTTGACACTTTGCCATTTTTTCACCTTTTTTCTCATTTCATCCAGGGACACAGCGGCTCTCCACAGACTTTGCAGCCGCCCCCGGGCTCCAGGCAGCTCGGCCTGGGTTTCTGAATTTCTCCCTTGACACTTTGCCATTTTTTCACCTTTTTTCTCATTTCATCCAGGGACACAGCGGCTCTCCACAGACTTTGCAGCCGCCCCTGGGCTCCAGCCAGCTCGGCCTGAGTTTCTGAATTTCTCCCTTGACACTTTGCCATTTTTTCACCCTTTTTCTCATTTCATCCAGGGACACAGCGGCTCTCACAGACTTTAGAACCGCCCCTGGGCTCCAGGACCCTAGGCATGGGTTTCTGCCTAGCTCCCTTGACACTTTGCCATTTTTTCACCCTTTTTCTCATTTCATCCAGGGACACAGCGGCTCTCCACAGACTTTCCCGCGGCCCCTGGGCTCCAGGACCCTAGGCATGGGTTTCTGCCTAGCTCCCTTGACACTTTGCCATTTTTTCACCCTTTTTCTCATTTCATCCAGGGACACAGCGGCTCTCCACAGACTTTGCAGCCGCCCCTGGGCTCCAGGACCCTAGGCATGGGTTTCTGCCTAGCTCCCTTGACACTTTGCCATTTTTTCACCCTTTTTCTCATTTCATCCAGGGACACAGCGGCTCTCCACAGACTTTACAGCCGCCCCTGGGCTCCAGGACCCTAGGCACGGGTTTCTGAATTTTTCCCTTGACACTTTGCCATTTTTTCACCCTTTTTCTCATTTCATCCAGGGACACAGCGGCTCTCCACAGACTTTCCCGCGGCCCCTGGGCTCCAGGCAGCTCGGCCTGAGTTTCTGAATTTCTCCCTTGACACTTTGCCATTTTTTCACCTTTTTTCTCATTTCATCCAGGGACACAGCGGCTCTCACAGACTTTAGAACCGCCCCTGGGCTCCAGCCAGCTCGGCCTGAGTTTCTGAATTTCTCCCTTGACACTTTGCCATTTTTTCACCCTTTTTCTCATTTCATCCAGGGACACAGCGGCTCTCACAGACTTTAGAACCGCCCCTGGGCTCCAGGACCCTAGGCATGGGTTTCTGCCTAGCTCCCTTGACACTTTGCCATTTTTTCACCTTTTTTCTCATTTCATCCAGGGACACAGCGGCTCTCCACAGACTTTGCAGCCGCCCCCGGGCTCCAGGCAGCTCGGCCTGGGTTTCTGAATTTCTCCCTTGACACTTTGCCATTTTTTCACCTTTTTTCTCATTTCATCCAGGGACACAGCGGCTCTCCACAGACTTTGCAGCCGCCCCTGGGCTCCAGCCAGCTCGGCCTGAGTTTCTGAATTTCTCCCTTGACACTTTGCCATTTTTTCACCCTTTTTCTCATTTCATCCAGGGACACAGCGGCTCTCCACAGACTTTCCCGCGGCCCCTGGGCTCCAGGACCCTAGGCATGGGTTTCTGCCTAGCTCCCTTGACACTTTGCCATTTTTTCACCTTTTTTTCTCATTTCATCCAGGGACACAGCGGCTCTCCACAGACTTTGCAGCCGCCCCCGGGCTCCAGGCAGCTCGGCCTGGGTTTCTGAATTTCTCCCTTGACACTTTGCCATTTTTTCACCTTTTTTCTCATTTCATCCAGGGACACAGCGGCTCTCCACAGACTTTGCAGCCGCCCCTGGGCTCCAGCCAGCTCGGCCTGAGTTTCTGAATTTCTCCCTTGACACTTTGCCATTTTTTCACCCTTTTTCTCATTTCATCCAGGGACACAGCGGCTCTCCACAGACTTTCCCGCGGCCCCTGGGCTCCAGGACCCTAGGCATGGGTTTCTGCCTAGCTCCCTTGACACTTTGCCATTTTTTCACCCTTTTTCTCATTTCATCCAGGGACACAGCGGCTCTCCACAGACTTTGCAGCCGCCCCTGGGCTCCAGGACCCTAGGCATGGGTTTCTGCCTAGCTCCCTTGACACTTTGCCATTTTTTCACCCTTTTTCTCATTTCATCCAGGGACACAGCGGCTCTCCACAGACTTTACAGCCGCCCCTGGGCTCCAGGACCCTAGGCACGGGTTTCTGAATTTTTCCCTTGACACTTTGCCATTTTTTCACCCTTTTTCTCATTTCATCCAGGGACACAGCGGCTCTCCACAGACTTTCCCGCGGCCCCTGGGCTCCAGGCAGCTCGGCCTGAGTTTCTGAATTTCTCCCTTGACACTTTGCCATTTTTTCACCTTTTTTCTCATTTCATCCAGGGACACAGCGGCTCTCCACAGACTTTGCAGCCGCCCCTGGGCTCCAGCCAGCTCGGCCTGAGTTTCTGAATTTCTCCCTTGACACTTTGCCATTTTTTCACCCTTTTTCTCATTTCATCCAGGGACACAGCGGCTCTCACAGACTTTAGAACCGCCCCTGGGCTCCAGGACCCTAGGCATGGGTTTCTGCCTAGCTCCCTTGACACTTTGCCATTTTTTCACCTTTTTTCTCATTTCATCCAGGGACACAGCGGCTCTCCACAGACTTTGCAGCCGCCCCCGGGCTCCAGGCAGCTCGGCCTGGGTTTCTGAATTTCTCCCTTGACACTTTGCCATTTTTTCACCTTTTTTCTCATTTCATCCAGGGACACAGCGGCTCTCCACAGACTTTGCAGCCGCCCCTGGGCTCCAGCCAGCTCGGCCTGAGTTTCTGAATTTCTCCCTTGACACTTTGCCATTTTTTCACCCTTTTTCTCATTTCATCCAGGGACACAGCGGCTCTCACAGACTTTAGAACCGCCCCTGGGCTCCAGGACCCTAGGCATGGGTTTCTGCCTAGCTCCCTTGACACTTTGCCATTTTTTCACCTTTTTTCTCATTTCATCCAGGGACACAGCGGCTCTCCACAGACTTTGCAGCCGCCCCCGGGCTCCAGGCAGCTCGGCCTGGGTTTCTGAATTTCTCCCTTGACACTTTGCCATTTTTTCACCTTTTTTCTCATTTCATCCAGGGACACAGCGGCTCTCCACAGACTTTGCAGCCGCCCCTGGGCTCCAGCCAGCTCGGCCTGAGTTTCTGAATTTCTCCCTTGACACTTTGCCATTTTTTCACCCTTTTTCTCATTTCATCCAGGGACACAG